>NW_024527599.1:6073835-6170402 GCF_017590135.1 Pyrgilauda ruficollis | reverse complement strand
AGGGGGCGGAGCGGCCGGCGCGGGCCCCTCGCAGAGCAGGCAGGAGCGGATCCCCTTGCAGCCGCAGCCCGGCCCTCCGCCGCCGCCCGCCGCCTGCATCCCGCCGGCTGCGCCGCGGACGCAGCCCCCCCGCCCGCTCCTCCTCCCGCCCTTCCTTCCTCCCCGGCTCCTCTTCCTCCTCCCCGGCCGCTTCCAGGTGAGGGCGGCGGGGCTGGGCGCAGGCCGCGCGGTCGAGCAGAGGGGGTGGAAGGGGGGTGCGGGCGGACTCGCGCTCCCAGCAGCCCCCGCGGCGTGCCAGGGTTCCGCGCCGCTGTTCGGCGCCGCGGGGGTCGCTGGGAGTTGTAGGCGCGGCGTACGCCCCGCGGGGGCGCCTCAGGCCGCGGCCGGCGCCGGCCCCTCACGGTGCTCGGTGTCCGGAGGCGGCGGTGACGGGCGAGGCCTCGGCCGGGGCCGCACCTGCCCCGCCCGGCCCGGTCCGGCCCTGCCCACGGGCGGAGCCGCGGCCTGCGCCCGCAGCCGGTGATACCCCGCGCCCGGAGGCCGCCCGGCGTGTGGGGACAGCCCGGCATCCGTGGCCTTGTCACCGCCGCGGCATCGCGTCCCGGGCCGTGCCGGGCGGTGCAGGGCAGCTCCAGGCGAACACGGTCAGGTCAGAGGGATGCCCGGCCGTGGGGCTCCATCCCCAGGGCTGCGGTGGGGCAGGAGGGGCCTGTTCCCGGTGCAATAACCGCGGCGTTCGGCAGCCCCGCGGTAACCGAGTGTACCCTGTGCAGCATCGCCCGCTGCTGTGGGACGGGACATGCCGTGCCTGGCCTTCCCTGCAGCTCCTGCCCTGTCACAGCTGTGTCAGTGTGCCAAAGAGAGCGCCATGGGAACGTCCAGCCGCTGGTGTCACATTTTTATTGTAGGCACAGGAGCTGAGGGAGGTTTGGTTGGACAAGCCTGACCCTGTGCTTTGACTCTCAGGGAGAGCTCTGTCGTTTGAAGGATCGAGCAGCTGCCGTTTGAACTGGGTTTCAGTTCAGCTCTTTGTGCTTGTATACAATATTTCAGTGTATACAATATTGTGCCCCTTGCTCATCACACAATGTTGCAGGTGCTGTAGGAGTGTGGTGCTGCTGAAACCAAACCCAAGGACGGCTCAGTGCCCTGTGTGCCCCTCACCATATTCTGGAGTGGCATTTAGGCAGCATTGATCTAACACAGAAAGACAGGAGCGAGCCTGGCCTTGGAGCTCTGTTCTCTTTTATTTCCCTCTCTTGGAATCTGTGTCAGGAAGAGTGGGAAGCCCTGGACCAGTCATTTCATAGAGCTCTTTTGGCCCTGTCAGCACTGTTATTCCAAATATCAACGTATCCCTGTGTGTGTGTGTCTACTGAAACATCAGTTAATCACCAACAAGACAGAGAACTCTGTTGATTTTTTTTTTTCCTTCCTTGATGAGTAAATTATGTCCTTGATTGGTGTGCTTGAATTTCTGCTGGTTATTTCAGTTTTGCAAAATTTTTGGGAATTCAGGAGTCATCAGGCAAGAGTCTGTCCAGTTGGCCAGGCCAGTGAGCTCAGTGTCACTTTCTTGGGAGAAAACCATTCGCAGCAGGTGCATTGAGTCTTACTGCTGCTTTTTGTTTGAAAGAATGTTGGAATTCCTGGAGCAGAGCCCAGGAGAGGCACAAACAGCTACCTGTGATGCTGTCCTGGTCCTGAGTGCCATCACTCATGGGCAGCTTTCACCTGCAGCAGGTCTGTCACTCCAACAGCCACGGGATGTATCCCTGTTGTTTTGGAGATGGATTGGATCAGCGTGCTGGGAGCCTGTGCCCAATCTAATAATAGTCTCTGCCATGTTCATTTCAACCAAGTAGAAAAGGTGACTTCCAACACAGCAGCAAAACCAGTAGATAACCTCAAAAAAATTTTTTTTCCTTCCCTTGGAGCTGTTGAAAGATTTCCTCTTATTCCTATTTTTTTTAATCAAGGTAACCAGAAGACATCCTACAGCTGACTGATTAGTGGTTCCAGCAGAGAGGTGGAGGTTAAAAATGTCAAAAATTACCACAGAACTTCTTTTGGAAAGAGCAGTTCCAAGATCTACGAGGCTCCGAAAGATCGAGACGCTCAAGTAAGTGCAGACAGGCCCATGGAAAATTCCAGATGAATTCAACCTGGCAATGCCTTTTTATCTGTCTGTCTTTCTTCCCATAAACATTTGTTTTACTTAAAAGAAAAGAGTATCAAAGCACAGAGCTGAGAGGGCATTCCCAGTGCAGGATCAGTGAGCAGTGGTGGCACTGCATTCACTAAAGATGTTGTTGGCAGATGTCACCTTTTCTTGCCATTTCTATTGTATATTTGCTGCCATTTTTCTGTGAAACTGCTCAAGGCTGGATCCTGATTTCCTAACCCCAAGGTATCATCTCTACCCCCAAAGCCCTTGCATCTTTGCTGGCAATTGCTTAATGTGAATAAGAGAATCTTCCAGCATGGGTTTCAGAGGGTTTTTTAAGTATTTTTGGCATTATTTCCCTTTCGTTTTCCTCTCCCTTCATCATGTTCCATCTCTTCTATATTCAGTAATCCTACTACCTCAAACATTGCAGAGGGAGAGAATAAACTCTGAATCACCTAAAAACAGTTTTGTCACTCAGGTCCTTACCAGAGGTCATTGCAAATATGTGTCCTTCCAAATGTTTAACACAGAGCTGGCCAGTCCAAGGGGTTCAGCTGGCCACTTCCTGGCTGGCACCTTTGTTGTTTTTGTTGCTGATGTCAGGGGTTTGGGTTTCACATGTACTCCTTAAAGTTATTTCTTTCAGTTTGCCTTGTGCTAAAGTAATTATTTTTAGTGAGAAACTCACATGTTTCTCTGACTATCAGCTGCAGTAATCTAGGTAACAGAGTGGTGGGGAGATGTTTGAAGCTGTGGATTTTTGGAGTGTGGCTTTCTCCATGCAGCTTTGTACTGTGATGTGTTTCAGAAAGTCTGTTTGGGGAGCACCATTGAGTTTTTCCCCAAAAGGACATCACAGTCACAGCTCTGCAGCCAGCTGGATTGTCCTCAGCCTGTCTTACCAGCTCTGACTGGCTGCTTGCACTTCTGAGATGGCAAGTGAAGGAGAAAGGATCTTGCTTTCTGGATTTATTTGTCTCATTTATTCACACTTCATTAATATCTAGAAGCCTGTTTTTTTAACTGGTCTTTAGAGAAAGATTCTGTTTGTTAAAGGAGCCCAAGCTTGTGCCCTCAAGAGATGTTGGCTGCCAGGACTGGAAGCTGCCTTTGGAGCTCACCTAAATGATCTAAGCAAATCTAAATGACCCTGCTTATATTGTGCAGTTTTCACCTTCTTACAGAGAAGGGATATTTCTTTTCCCCTCACCAATATTGTACCACTTCCTTTTTCAGGACAAAGTTCTGTTTTGGTGGCAGTCTTGGGATTTTGTTAGGTGAATTTCTACATTTACCACTGGAAGTTTTTGCAGCAAAACTCACTACAAAAGAAATAGAAAAAATGCTTTTTTTGTCAAGTTAGTTCTTTGAAAACAGCCAGACTATTTGGGGACACATTCTGCACTGGGCATGAACTGTGAAATAATGACTGTAGTGCATTCTATGGACACGGTACACTGAGGCTGTAGAGTCTTGAATTGCCACAGCTTGTCATGTTGGATCAACATTGCACAGGAATAAAATACCAAACCTTTGAAAGGTGTGGTAATTTTTTCTGTAAAATAAGACCTTTTCTGGTGATTTGGTGCTCCCAGACAGCTCAGTAACCCCTAGGAGATTATCTGAATTGCAGGTTAATTGTACTTTGGCAGACCTGAGTCTCTGATGGTGGCTGTTAGCTCAGACACATCAGCTGTCCCACACTGTGCAAACAATCCAGAATGCTGCCACCAGTGTAGGAAATGGATTTGAAAAGAATTCTTAAAAGTTGATAGAGAGTTGAAAAACATTTATAAAGTATTGTAACTAAGAAATAAGTTAGCTTTTGATAGAATGGTGTTGAGTTTTACATCTCTTGTGTTTTACTATTTGTTGAGATTAATAATAAATTTTTAAAAACACTTTTTAGTTATTTCATCTTTATAAAAACTAGAAAAGCTAACAAAATGGTGCTTCCATTGTGAGGAAGTGATAATTCAAGAGATAGTTGAGTTAACCCTAAAAAAAACACAGCAGAAAAACCAGGATTGGTCAGTTGTACCCAGTGGGTTGTGCTGGACTGAGATGCCACCAGGTGGAACTGTCCATGCTATGAAATTTGTCCCTCTAGTGAGCTGCAGATAGTTCATGGGTGTTTTTTTGTTTTGTTTTCAGCCTGTCCAAGCTGCAACTGAAGACTGGAGATTTAGACCCACGCTTGTTTTCCCGCCTGAGGCACCTGCAGAAACTTGATCTCTCTGATAATTTGCTGGACAAATTTCCCAACAGCCTAACCCTCCCTGATCTGCGTGTGCTGAACTGCAACAATAACAAGCTGGAAGATGTAACTGCTCTGAAACAGTTCCCTCTGCTCGAGGAGCTGACCTATGAGAACAATGTGTACTTGACAGTGAGTTACCCCCCTCCTTACATTAAACAGAGAGGCAAACAAACAGCACTTGTGCAAAGTTCTTATATATTGTTCTTGGGCAGCAAGTGCGAGGGCATTTGAGAAAGCAGCCAGCCTTTGTGTGACATTTAACCATTTTGTGCCACTATTTCTCAATCTGCAGAGGTGACTTGCCCAAAACCACTCAGATATTAAAATCTGTGTCTTGAGTTCCTGATTCTCTAGGCCAAAGTCCTGTCTTAGGTGCCTTATCAGGTACAGTATCTCATGCTCATACTAAAAATTTTACTAGTGTAAAAGACAGTAATGACTGTGTAGAGATGTCCTTATAGAAACATAGAATCACAGAATGGTTTGCATTGGAAGGGACTTTAATGGTGTTTTACTATTTGTTGAGATTAATAATAAATTTTTAAAAACACTTTTTAGTTATTTCATCTTTATAAAAACTAGAAAAGCTAACAAAATGGTGCTTCCATTGTGAGGAAGTGATAATTCAAGAGATAGTTGAGTTAACCCTAAAAAAAACACAGCAGAAAAACCAGGATTGGTCAGTTGTACCCAGTGGGTTGTGCTGGACTGAGATGCCACCAGGTGGAACTGTCCATGCTATGAAATTTGTCCCTCTAGTGAGCTGCAGATAGTTCATGGGTGTTTTTTTGTTTTGTTTTCAGCCTGTCCAAGCTGCAACTGAAGACTGGAGATTTAGACCCACGCTTGTTTTCCCGCCTGAGGCACCTGCAGAAACTTGATCTCTCTGATAATTTGCTGGACAAATTTCCCAACAGCCTAACCCTCCCTGATCTGCGTGTGCTGAACTGCAACAATAACAAGCTGGAAGATGTAACTGCTCTGAAACAGTTCCCTCTGCTCGAGGAGCTGACCTATGAGAACAATGTGTACTTGACAGTGAGTTACCCCCCTCCTTACATTAAACAGAGAGGCAAACAAACAGCACTTGTGCAAAGTTCTTATATATTGTTCTTGGGCAGCAAGTGCGAGGGCATTTGAGAAAGCAGCCAGCCTTTGTGTGACATTTAACCATTTTGTGCCACTATTTCTCAATCTGCAGAGGTGACTTGCCCAAAACCACTCAGATATTAAAATCTGTGTCTTGAGTTCCTGATTCTCTAGGCCAAAGTCCTGTCTTAGGTGCCTTATCAGGTACAGTATCTCATGCTCATACTAAAAATTTTACTAGTGTAAAAGACAGTAATGACTGTGTAGAGATGTCCTTATAGAAACATAGAATCACAGAATGGTTTGCATTGGAAGGGACTTTAATGCTCATCCTGTTCCACCCCCTGCCATGGGCAGGGACACCTTCCATTAGACCAGGTTGCTCAGAACCCCATCCAGTCTGGTCTTAAACACTCCCAGGGATGGAGCAGCCACAGCTTCTCTGGGCAACCTGTGCCAGTGCATCACCATCCCCACAGTAAAGAGTTTTTCCCTAATATCTAATGCTAGTTTTATTTCCTAATATCTGTGACAGGTTTAGTGCCCTCTCTGCTCTGGAAATGCAGACTGGTCCTCAGATGAGGGTTTAAACTTGATGATTAGTCTGGTTTAGGTTTTGACTACTCCCAAAAGTCAAACTGATTTTACTTGTGCTGTAAACTGGCATCAACTACTCACCATCCCCACATACAACAGTATGTAACAGCAAATAAGCATGTGTCTGGCTGCATGGTGAACTATCTAACCCAAGGAATTCCTGCTGGAATTCCTTGACTGTCAGGACAGGCCTTCCCCTGTGTTAGAGTACAGGGACATGAACAGAGCTCCCAGCCTTGCACTCAGGCCCAGCAGATGAGCAGTTACACAGCCCCCACCTTGTGCTGGATGTTAGCACTGCCTGAGGGCTGGGCAGCTCTGTCTGCAGTTTAAGATCCCAACTCATAGAGAACATTAATTCACACCTCAAATGTGAAATTCAAGTTGAAAATCTTGAGGAGATTTTATTAAATGGCTTTTCCTTACTAAATATATCATTCTTATATAGGCTGTATTTTAATCAAGGAGTAAAGGTAAAGCATGCACCATGTGTACAAATTTTGTAACTCCAGTGTTTTCTCTTTCTAGCTCAATGATGACTATAAAGTAATGTTTCTTTTGCAAAATCTTCGTCTGCTCAATGGCAAGGACATTACCAAACTGGCCAACCACGTGAGGCGAGCCAACAGCCATAAGCTCACCAGCAAGGTAAGATGTGGGTATTTCCTTAACCTCTAAACACCTCAAAATAACTAAATCCTGTGCTCAGTGTAGTGACAGAGCTGCAAACAAGCTTCAAGTAGTTTGCAATACCTGTGGTATGATCTGAGCCCAGCCTGCAGAATGGGCCACCCAGGAGATGTTTTACAGCTGCTTTCTCTGGTCACTGCTGGCATCTGCTCTACCTGTTCTGTGCAGGCAATTTGCCTTTGGTTTAAGTGACAGGAGCAGGGCCAACCAGGTCTGTGTCTGATTCTGTAGTTTTTCAGGTCACTCTGATCATCATTCAGGAATGGGAGAAGCCTGGTGCTGCCAGAACAGCTGCAAACACCTCCCCATCTAATTTAAGTTACTGTCGTGGCCCCAGGAATGGGGACAACAAAACCAGGCTCTGGATAATCCTGCTTTTTCCAGCATTCACCAGGAACAAGGATTTGTTCTTTCTTCTTCAGTTGTGAATGTTTAGAACTCTATTTTCACTCACAATTTAGCTCGTGACAGATTCTCCCTACAAGGCATCGTTGTGATCTGGAGCAAAATTATTGTTCAGTTGTGAAAAAGATTTGATTGGCTGGCTGTTCTTGTGTATTACTGCTCTTACCATTTGTATTCTACTTAATTGATCTTCTTAATTCCTTCTGTGTAACAGTGGGGTAAAACTCAGATCCTGAAAACTGAGAGATGAGTTCTGCTGAGTGTTGTCTGTGTAAAACCTCAAAGGGTCTTTGTGAGGGCTGCTCAGCCTCTTGTCCCAGACAACTGATCATGGTTGGCTGTTTAATGAGACACCAAACACTCCCCTGTGCTGTTCTTTTTGTGGTGCCTCTGCTCTGATGCCTTTCCCTGATGTTATTTGTACCTGCCTCCCCAGTTCTTAGTCCTGTGTCTCAATGTAAAAATGTCTGTTGGGTCCAAATGCTGATGGATGTGTTACTGCCCACCAGAAACTCCCATGGGAAACTGCTGGCAGGTGAGCATCCTGTAGGTCAGCAGCCTTTGGAGCCAGGTATCTCTTTAAATGGGTCCATGCTGACAGTGTCTGCTTAGCCACACTCACTCCAGCTTGGTACAGAGGAACTGACTTTCTCCTTAGCTGAAGTGGTAATTTGAACATGAAGAAATAAATTAAAGTGGTTCCATCACGTCGGATGCAGCACTCAGGGTTGGCCACTTCTTAAATGCTTTCACAAGTTCTCTTGTGCTTTTCTGTTGAAATAATTCAGTCTTTCTGCCTAGGTTACTGCTCACTGGAAAAAATTCTTCAGTGACCAACTCCCTGAGAAATACACAGCTGAGCAGGTGAAGTCCATCAAGAAAAAGTTCCTGAAGTCAGTACAGACCAATGTGGTGGATGGGCCCAGCTCACTCAGCGAGTTCACCCGCTGGCGGGTAGGTCACATCCCACCCACCCTGTTCTCCAGGCAAGGACCCTGCTCCTGCTTCTGCATGGACTGCATTAAAACACTCCATGGATTTGGGGGCTCTTGCTCACAAGTGGTATCACTTTTTCTCTTTCTTCACTGCTTTGTTAAGCAGTTACCAGGACTAAATGTGCACCAAGTTGAAATGGCTGTCATTAAATATTATTTTTTAATTCATAAGCAATAATGATACTTGTACTCATTAATCAGGCTGCAGTATCCTTAATACTTAATTATTTGCAAATTAATTTAATAGTAACTTCTATTCTTGATGAAAGAGTGAAGATAATGACAGAAGTGTAGTTGCTCCCAGTGGGGAAAGACACCATTTATGTTTGTAACGTTTGTTTTATTTGTTTGTTCTTACATACAATTGAGACTTCCATCTCTCCTTTGTCTTGCTTTATTGCTGTACTGTTGTTTCCACAGCTGTGTACTCTTAATGCCCATGACAAAGTGAAGCTCTTGGGTCATGTAATGTCAGCTGGGGACAACTCCACCACTTATGAACTTCACACAGAATAGTGGGAGCAGATATTAAAAACTCAGCAGAGCAGCTCTTTGTGCCGTGACACATCAGAGCTTGACATGCTGTGGCTTTTTTGTAGTAGTCTTTTTTTTTTTAACATATCCACATATTTGCTTCTCAGGTGAAAATGATTGCAGAAGAGTTTCTGGCAAACTCACTAGGTCTGGAGTTAAACTCTGATAGTGAACCAGAGGAAAAGACGGATGAGAACGAGGAAGAAAGCACAGAAAGCCCCAGGGAAGCTGCAGAAAGCCCCAGGGAACCTGCAGAAGACGTGGCTCAGGTAGGTGATTTTTTCCAGTTACGTTAGCAATGTTCTTTCTGTTTCCTGGGAATTCAGCAGCTCTTGTCACTTCACATTTATGACCCTTTGGTAACCACAGGGGCAGTCTCAGGCTCCAGTCTGTATCCAGCAGCTCGGAATTCTTCTTTACAGCCAGACTGAAGCTTTCCCAGAAATGTGAAGGTCGAGTTGCTCCCTCAGAGAGCTTCCATTCTCATAGGGGACCAAAAACATTTCATGAGTGCAATCCTACTCACTCCACCTCTCCACTAGGAAGAAATATTTTAATTAGAGACCTGGGCTGATGCCTGGCCAGGCTCTGCTGGTGTTTGCCTGCTTGGAAATGGCTGCAGACTGAACCCCTGTGGTCCATAAGCCAGATTTGTTTTTCCACATCGTATGTAAATTGCAAATAATTGAGACAGGGGAAGGGAGCTGAAAAGGAGGCTGGCTGCGTGGTTTTCATTAGCTTCTGCCTCTAGGAACACTGCAGCTCTGGGCTCTGGTTCCTGGAACCCAGTCTGTAACTGTGGGAGGATACTTGCATTTGAATAATTAATGCCTTTGACTTACAAATTATCTGCACATCTCGGGGAAGCTGAAAACCTTATGCAGAACCTGACAACACGACAACATGCCTTATAGGTCACAGTAACACCCAGCAAGAGGAAAAGAAATCATTCAAAATCAAGCCCTGGAAACAAGAGGTCCAAGACCCAGGCAAACACCGAGGAGGAGGCTGCAGATAATCCCAGAAAATCCAGTCATGTGGAGGATGACCCAGCTCCTGATAAACCAAGAACATCAAACCAACCAGCTAAGGAGGCAACCCCTGAGCAGGGAGCTGAAGGGACACAGAAAAATGGAGAGCAGTTTCCAAAGGGGCAAAAAAACAGAAGATCCAGCCAGATGACAGGGGAGCAGAAAAGCCAGGAGCAGGACAACAGCGTGGTTACCTTGACCCCCGTGAAGAACTCCAAGCGCAAGGTATGTCCATCAATGCCCTTGGGACTGGCTTTGGGCCTCTTGGTTTGTAGTGGGAGGAGCTGCCTTCAGGTTTCTTCAGAGCTCTGCACAGCTTGGAGCTCACAGTTGGCCAAATATATTGTGAGTTTTGGTTTGGTTTTTTTTTTTGTCATTGTTTTAAATCTCTCAGAGGCATCAAGGGAGAGAAGGAACCCCCCGGGAGACCCCAGTGGATCCCCTCTGGGGGATGGATGGACCAGCGCTCCGAGGCGGTGCACTGAAAGCCTGTGCTTAGAAATGGGACTGGCAAGCCTTGCTCTCAACTCAGGGGCTGCATGGGGAAAGGTGTTTTCCCCCTCAGCTTGGGCCAGTGGGGATCTAAAGGGTTTTCCATGTTTCTCTGCTCTAGGAAATGGGGTTCTCTGCTGGGGTCTGCTGGGCACATCTTTGCTAAACAGTTCCCTGCTGCTTTAGGAGTCTTGAGCATTGTGGCACCTCAGTCTCTCCTGTTCTCCATAGCACAGATGGGCTGAAAAATACTTGAGTTTAACTCAGATTGCTGTGTTCAGCAGAGGGTTCTGTCAAGGCAATCACAGGCAAACCGTGTCAAGGGAATGAATTTTCTAAATGTGGATGGTTTATTGTAGGAGGATGTCAGTGCAGAGCCATTGCATTTTCTTCAGTGTCACAGTAAAGGCAACAGCCGCGAGGATTTTAAAACGCAGCTCTGGTCCTGTGTCTTCGAGCCAGTGCTAGACTCTGGAGCCAGGAAAGGTGAGCTCTTAAAGAGGTTTGCAGGATTCCCAGAACCACCTGGCTCTGGAATCCCAGTGGAACTCCATGCCTTAGACCCCTGCTCCTTCAAGCGGTAGTCTCCGTTGTCAGGAAGAGACTTGCTTACATATTTCTCCTTTGACTTTGAAAACAGGAGACTGGGAGAGCACCAGGCAGTGATAAGCTGCAGTCTTCGTGTGTTATCCCTGAACCTGGGAACTTCTCACCCATTATTTTCCTCTTTCAGATCCCATTGTGAGCTCCTCCAGAACCGTGGCAACCTGTGGAGGGGAATCTGTCTGTCTGATTGATTGTGAGACAGGAACAGTGCTGAAAAAGTATAAAGTGGCTACAGAGGTGGGTTGCAAGTGGGAAGGGTAAGCATTGAATGGGAATACCAGAATCTGTAATAATTACAATCTGTAATAATACATATTAGAAAGAGGTCTGAAAGTGTTAGTATGGGCAGATGTTAAGATGAAGATAGATAATAAACATTGCTTGCCTATCATTTTAGCCTGGTTTGGGTTTATTTTCTTATTAGTTTTGGAGATTAGTCTGCCAGTCCTCACACAGGTGTGTCTGGCTGCTGAGCCTGCTTGACAGCAGAGGAATAAACATCCTCTTTCTGTAGTTTATGTTCTTCTGAGAGCTGTTTTGAGTTTTGATGCTCCATCTTAAATAGTTGTGTCATTCCACCTGAGTAGCACTTGTGACAGTTGTCTTTTCTCTGAGCTAACAGCCACCACCCTGCCCCCTGCTGGCTGTTCTCTGTCACCCCAGCCTTGTTTTCCCTGTGTTCCAGGAGTTCTTCAGCGTGGCATGGACAACCCTCACAATGGTGATCAGCGACAGCCGCAAGAAAGCTTACAACATCCTGGCAGCTGCAGGGAGGAGAGGGATTGTCAAACTGATCCACGTGGCAGCCGACTTCTGCTACGGAGAGATAAAGGCTCACAAAAAGCCCATTGCTACTGTCTGCTTCAGCCCAACCCAGGAGACCCACCTCTTCAGTAAGTCTGCTTCAGAATCCCTGGTTTTAGTTCTGATGTGGAAAAGTCAGGGCTTCCTTAACAAGGGGAATTGTCACCAGGGCAAGCAGGCACACACAAACAAAAGGCACGGACAGGCATTAGGGAGAGAACATTGTTCATCTCCTTTGGCAGCAATCTCCAGCAGGAACAGCTTGTTTCAGCCAGAGCCTGCCTCTTTAGCTGAGGTGCAGCAGCTCCTGTTTCTCCGTTGGTGGCTCTCAGGGTGGCTGTCACACACACATTAGCCACAAACAAGCCCAGTAGTGGATCTGTTCCACAGGGATGAGTAAGAAGAATGGCAGAGCAGGCAGCTGGGAGCCAGGCAGTGGCAGGGCTCTCCTCCAGCACAGCAGCCTATTATGGGCTGTTTGGTCTCATTTTATCCAACAATGTGCTTAATTGACTTTGATTTTTTTTAATGTGAGTTCTATGCCTCGACAGAGATTTCTATTCAGGTCCTGATGTCAAGGAGAGCTTTGCCACACACAGTAGGGCTCACAGAGGCTGTGCCTCATGGACTGGTAATGAACCATCATGTTACAAATTGCAACTGTATTGTCAGGCTGTACAGTGAGCTAGTACAGAGCCATTCAGGCCACACCTGCACCCCACAGCACATTGTTTCTCTTGCCTACATCCTGGAGTGGTTAAAGTGCTACATGAACCATTAAAAGTGGAATGTTTTTTAGAATAGGGGATACCTTTCAAGAGGAATCTCAGGAGTGCCAAAGGCAGAAGCAGAGGAAAGGATAAGGAGGGTGGTGGAAGGGATAAGGAGGCTGGTAGCACAGCCATATAATGGTGTGGACAGCAAGACTCATTATATTTCATAGAAAAATTTAGAGTAATTAAGGGAGATTCTTTGCATCATTTTTGGAGAGGGGACACCAACAAACTCTGAGTTTGAGAGCTGCCATCTGATGAGGGTCCAGGTTACTCAGAGTAATCTGTTAGCACTCTTTCTGCTTCCAGTGTATCAGCTTGGTGACATGTTTCTCACCCTTTGTCAGTGCCTAATTTTTCCAATGGAAGCTGCTGTGGATGTGAACACAGTAAGCCATGGATATGTGCAATAACGTGATGTCTGCCTGAGAGTAGAGGTTGGAGCTCATGTTTTAGATTCCACTAAAAGCCCTGACCAGAAACAAGCTCAGAGGGCCACTAACTAAAGACCTTGTGAAGCCACAAGTCAGTAATGGACACCAGGAAACAAACTGTTTTATCTGCCCCTCTTAGAGCACAGGATAAGAACACTGAGTACTGACTGTGCATGTCTGACAATGTCTGGGAAGTGCTGGGCCAGGAGCCTCAGGGACTGCTGCTGTTCTTTAATGAGCTCTCTGGAGCCTTAGAGGGTGACTGTGACTCAGGCAGAAGTGCCAGCTAGCACGAGAAGAGCCAGATGAGCAGCGGTGTCACTACCTGCTTCTCTTCTGTGTCCCACAGCTGCATCCTATGACAAGCGAATTGCACTCTGGGATATTGGGATTCCAGACTGCGACTACAATTTCAAAGCAAGGTAAAGGTTCAAAAACCAGATGTGGCCAGTCCAAGAGCCTGTAACTATCACATCACAGCACCACTTAACTGCTTGTTCTCTGCTTTTTTTTAGCCAGCTGCTGGTGCTGGAAACGGCCTCTATCCCCCTACGGATTGCCCTGGTCCCCACTTGCCCAGAGCAGTACCTGCTGGCAGGCTGTGAAAATGGCTGTTTTGCCTGGAACATAAAACTGGATAAGGGACAAAAAAGCAGGTGAGAAACACAAGCTGCATTTGCTTTCCAGAACAAGAAGTAATAGTCCTAGCAGTCCTTGATTTTTAACTGAGGAGGTCTGAGCAAAAGCAGCATGTCCTACCAAACTTAAAATATCCTCCCCTTCCCAGAGTGACCAGAAAAAACAGGAGCATGATGCTCAAGGACTGTTCAGAGATTGTATTAAAGCTGCAGGTGTTGAAGGCTGCTTTGCAGGAAGGCTGGCAGGAGTGTAATCCAATACCCCAAAACTTAAGGGTGTGTCATCTCCAGGTAGTGCAACGGAGTGTAAACTTTTGGAACGATTTCCAGTCTCACAGTGAGGCCTCCCCTGCTCCAGGAAACTGGGACCCTGTGAGAGCTCAGGACAAAATTACAAGGAAGAAGCAAGTAAAGTCATGCCCTGCTGACAAATATCCTAATGCTGATGGAGTGCAGCAATCTCTTGAGCAAACAGGCTTCTGCTGTACTAGTAAACCCCAGTGACCAAAAGTGTAAATTCAAGGGGGAATTCAACTGAGCTTGGCAAGAAATTCACTAACAAACAGATTTCCTTCTGGGCTCTGCAGCCAGGTGCCCTTTCACTGCTGGCTGTCCAGGACTTGGCTGATTTCACCCTTCCCCCCTGCTCTAGGCCTTTTGAAGCCATATTCCAGTTTCCTGGTGAGGAAAGCATGACAACATCTCACAGGGTTGATGGTTTGGCTTTTCTCAATGATGATGTTGTTGGTGAGTATAAACATAACAGCACAATCCCAAAAACAGTGGGGCACTTTAGCATGTGCAGGGTGAAGCCAGCATGACAAGCAGAGGGGTTGAAAGGCGTGTGACAGCCTCTTTAGCTTTTGGGGGGCTGCACAGGGTGGAGTTGTCTCCCAGAGTCACTTGTCTTTCCCAAAAATGTGGCCTAGAGTGCACACCCATGCTTGGACAGGACCAGAAATCAGCTGGACGCATCCCTGAGAGCACACATGGCCAAGCAGTGCCAGTGTGGAAAGAGGGGAGAGTCTTTCTGCTCAAGGGCTGGTGGCAACAGTATTTTTTTTAGGGGAACTGTGGGTTTCACATCATGGGCTGGCTTTTTCTGAAGAGCTTATGCTTGTTCTGCAGCTCAGGAACATAAGCATAGTACTGAAAATCTCTCTACAACCTCCAGTTATCCTGAAATAAGGTAAAGCAGGTGCAAACAGTTGCTGCTGGATCAGATCCCATGCCTTGAAATCCATATTCTGGATGGACCACCTCTGTCTCACTGCACTTTGCTTCCCAGCAGCTGCCACAGCCTCTTCCTTCCTTTCTTCCCTAGTTTCCAAGAGCTCCAAACCAGGATGCATATACTTGTGGAGCTGGAGCAAGTCTTTTGATGCCAAGGGCAAAGGATGCCAGCGTACAATGTCTGCAGTTATTCTGGCTGAGCTGGAGTGGTCCACAACAGACATGTCCTACCTGACACTCAGCACCTGCCCAGGTAGGAGCACTCATTTCCTGGCTAATGCTTTGCCCAGTTGTCCATGGCTCTCCTTTGGTCCATGGGAGCAGCCTGGAGCTGGAGTGCTGCAGCTCTGCAGTGCAGCTCCAACACCAGCTGGGTGGAGACAACACCAGCAATACATAATTACAGCTCACCTTCTGCTGATAAGGGGGGACAGTTGAGGCTGGGGGGTCTTTCTTGCACAGGTTTTCAAAGCACAGATCTCAGGGCTGAGCCCTGTGGAGCCACAGGGATGCTGAGTGCATCTGTGGGCAGGGATGTCACACACTGGGCAGCTGGGTTTGGAGACTGACAAGGAACAAACCAACCTGATCCAGTCAGCACTTCCCAAAACCAGTCTAAAAAAAGTCAAGAGAAATCCCAAAGCATTTAGCACTAGCTTTTCTACACTAAAGAGAGCTGGTTTATCTTCAAATGAATTATTTCAGAGCAAGGTAGATTCATGTTTTTGTGCCAGTAAGGGAATTTTTCTGAAATATGGCACCCTCCATTGGGATCCTGCAGCTCTCCTTTACAGCAGAGCAGATTCCCTGCTCCACACTCATTTCCCAGCTTTTTCTTCTGCTCCCACAGCAAAAGACTACGTGTTCTGTGGGGATGAGAAGGGCAGTGTGTGGATGTACAACCTCTCCAACTACACCACAGCCTGGGGCTCTCCGAAGGGAAAGCGCTCGGAGCGGAGGATCTCTCCCACACAGGTAGGGCTGAGCTGCTCTCTGGGCCTCCCTTCCACCCCAGGGCAGCTGATCCCAGTCTCCTGAGCAGGCCTGTCCCAGAACATGCCTTGTATTTCCACAGCTGACCCTCACAAACAATTAAAGCAATCTGCAGAGCGTGG
Organism: Pyrgilauda ruficollis; assembly: GCF_017590135.1. NCBI lineage: Eukaryota > Metazoa > Chordata > Aves > Passeriformes > Passeridae > Pyrgilauda > Pyrgilauda ruficollis. The sequence goes on along the minus strand of NW_024527599.1, from coordinate 6,154,536 downwards.
CCAAGGCCATTCACTGGGGACAGGAATGAGGAGCTGCAAAGCAAATCTGTCACCCCCTGCAGCTCTTCCTAAAACAGCCCTAAAAAAGCTCTGGTTAAACTGAGGAGCAGAAAGGCACAGCTGTGCAGGCATAACATCCCCCAGGGAGGAGAGGGAAGCCAGAGTAAGCATTCCCTGGCAGGAAAGGGCTCACTGCTTCCCTATGCTCACTCACCCTTTTTCTGCCCAGTAGTCCCCTCTGGAGACAGTTCTCTTTTGGGCAGTCACTGATCCCCTGCCTGTCCCTCTGAAAGGACAATCACAGACACTGCAAAAGCTCTCACCCACTGGTCTGGAGCTACATTGCAGAGGTATGAAGTGAGCCAGTGTTCCATTATTTCTTCCCTGAAAGGGTTATTCAGGTATGGGAAGGGAGTCCCCATCCCTGAGGTGGCACTCTGAGCTGTGCTCTGGGTGACAAGGTGCTGCTCAGTCCCAGGTGGGACTCGATGCTCTGGGAGATGTTTTCTGTGATTCTGTGATGGCTCAGGTTTTTTGGAAGTGCATTGCCAAGCCACCAGTCAGTTCCTCTGGGGCTGCAGCTGTTTTCACTTGTGCCCTAAACCCTGCTCCTTTAGGAATATCCCACAGCTCCACCAGCCCTCAGGAGAAGGAAGAGCCTCTGCCTGAGGATGCCCAGTGCCCCATGTCCCCCTGAGCCACGTCCCCACCCCCTCTGCTCTCCCACAGATCCTCAAGTGGCCGGAGCTGCGGGTGAACGGGGAGCAGCCCCCCGAAATCCTGGTGAACAACGTGGTGGCAGACCCTGCCTTCACCTACCTTGTTGTGCTGACCAGTGTCAACATAACAGCCATCTGGAAGAAATCCTAGTCCCCTGTGCCACAGCTCCACCCCCGTGCTTTCACCTCGTGCAGTATTAGTGACTGTTCCCCATGTGCCCATGAACGTTTTCTAGAGCAGCTTTATGTGCCAGATGGAGAAAAAATAAAACAAACAAGGTAAGAGTTTGTTAAACTCATCAGTTCATTGTAAACATCCGGTTTCTTTTACTGTAAGTTTTCACAATTTGTGCATTTGTTTTATAGAAACGACACTTAATAAAACAAAGTACCAGTTCAGCTGGCAGTGCCTGGACTTTTTGGCAGGAGAAGCAGAGAGTTCATCTACAGCTGTCACTGAGCAGCTTCTCCTGTGGGAATCCTACCCACAACACCCTCCCCAACAGCCCAGGACAAATATTTGCATTAAGGCTCCGATTAGAAAACTAAAAATCACTTTAATGACTTATCCACCAAATCCAATGTGATATTTATCCTCTTGGCCAAGTGCCTGTCTGCTATGAAAAAAAAAACCAAACCAAAATTCAAAATATTGCTGTCAAAAATTAAACAGAAGTGGGACAAGGGGGAAAATATTTTCCATGAATGGAGGTTTAAATATTTCATCCAGTAACAAACACAGCATTCTGCCTCAGAAGTAACAGTCTGCTCCATTTTACTCAATTCCTTCTTGTTTGTCCTTAATAGCAACCTGGAAAGCAAAAGCAAAAACACACGTGCTAAGACAGGGGTTGTTACTGAGCTGGAGGTTGGTGTTTAATCATTCCTGACTCTTCTGAGAATCACAACAACCCACAGTGGAAATCTCTACAGCAACCAGAAAAAGAATACTGGAATTGAAATCAAAACTTATTTACAAATTGGTGCCCTGGTGCCTTTCCCCAGCACATCAGAGGTCACTTCTCAGTCACAGCCTCCCTGGTTTTGTCTGAGTTAGATGAAACCTCAGAATTCAGGGGGTAAATCCATAAATAAACTGAGCAGAAGGGAAAATACAGACCCAGAGAAAATAAAAATGCACTTAAGAGCAGCCAGGCTTTGACAGCAGCTGAACAACACAAGGAGGGTGGCTTGACTGAATTCATAAACCAAAACCCAGCAGCTTTGAGGCACACACCAACACTAGAACAAGGCCGAAGAGTTTTAAGGAGAACAATGCCCTTACCCTGAACCTCTCCTCCAGGAGGGAGAGCTCGCTGATCAGGTCTGTGATGGCATTGGTGAAAGCTTCCTGTGGGCTGTAATCGGGGGTGGTCTGGACACGGATGATGATTTTATGTTCCAGAGGGTGTGGGACCTTGTACCCTGCGAACAGCACCTGCGGGTCTTTGAGCAGCTGCCTGGAACGGCAATGAAAGCCCAGGCAGTGACATGACAACCCGGCCCCGGGATTTCCTCCCCGCCTGGACTTACGACTTGATGATGTTCCCGAGCGTGTGGTCCTCCTTGTTGATGGTGAACAGGCAGGCGTTGGGCACCTTGGTGTCCTTGTTGATGGTGATCCTGGGGTTTCAGGGATACAGGGGTGTTAGCGATCCAGGGCACTGCGGGGAAAGGCCCGGGCTCCCGCCTCCCAGCTCCCCGCGCTCTGATTAGGGCTTAATGAGTCGCCCCCCGTGTTTAATTAGCCGCCCCCCGGGTATCCCCTCACTTTTTCTCGCCCTCGAAGAGCAGGAAGGACTCGAAGGCCGGAGGCGCGTTCATCCCGCCGTTGCTATGGCGGCCGCCGCTTCGCTTCCGCTAAGTCACTTCCGCCCTCTCGATGCTCCTCGTGGCCTCACAGCGTCCCCAAGCGGGCGGGAGGAGCCGCTGCAGGCCATGGCGCCAGCGAGAGCGGGGACAGCGGGGCTGGGGACGGCGGCACAGACGAGACACAGGCGGCACAGCTCCCGCCTCAGAGCCACCGCTGCGGCCATCGCCGGGGCGGGAGGACAACACACACCACTGACACCATCAGTCCCCGCTGGAGACACCACCGCGGTGCCCAGCCGGCACCAGCCGGGCCATGGGCAGAGTCCAGGGCTGCCACCACTGCCAACAACTGGCCACGAGCAGAGCCACCAGTGCTGGCACCAGCAGCAGCAGCAGGGCCATCAGAAATGGCACAGCAGGGCCATCAAGCAGTGGCAGCAGTGCCACCATCAGTAGCACCACCAAGAGAACCCCACCAGTGCTTGCACCAGGCCACCAGCGATGCCAGCAGAAATGGCCCCAGCAGGCCCGCAGGAGATGTCCCCAGTGTGAGTGTCAGCAGTGCCAGCAGCAGGGCTCTGGGCAGTCCCCAGCCCGTCCCCATGCCCAGCAGACACACGGACAGGCCGCAGGGTGGGTACAAAGTGCCTTTATTGCCAGCCGCGCTGCCGCGGCGGGAGGAGCGGGTCCCTCACGTCTGCAGCCGCAGCAGGGCCGGGGCCGCGGCCTGAGGGGGCTGCGCCCGCCGGTGGCAGCGCTCCAGCTCCGCCAGCGCCGCCAGCAGCCGGCTCAGCCCCTCGGGCAGGGCAGCGTCTGCGGGACAGGCAGCCACGGTGACACCCCACAGCTCCCCCGGGGTCACCACCACAGCCCCTGTGACCCCTGGGGACACCCCCGGAACCCCGCACCGAACCCACCTTCACCGCGGGGCCCGCTCTGGGCGCGCTCCGGCTCCAGCAGCTCCCAGTACTTGTCCCTGCGGAGAGCGGCAGGACAGGGCCGGGCCTCGGCAGGAGGGGAGGGGGCTGCGGGGCGGGGCGGGGGTCCCGGGGCAGGGGCTCACCTCAGGGTCCCCCGGAGGCCCTGCAGGTGCTGGAAGAGGCGCTGAGCCTCCACCGTGGGCTCCAGCGGGTCGCTCCAGTCCTGCAGGGTGACGCCGTGCCGCGTCCGGTCGCATCCCAACCCTGCGGGACAGCAGGGTCACCGTACCTGGGGACACCCCAGCGACCCCCCGGGGCCACCTGCCTGTACCTGTCCTGTCGCGCTGGTGGCAGCAGCTCCACTTGTCCCCGCGGAAGACGCCGGGGTGGTAGGAGCGGAGCACTCGGGGGTTGTTGCCGCACACCTTGCGCAGGGCTGACAGCCACTGGTTCAGCTCGTTGACACACTGCGGGGTTGGGGACAGTCAGAGGGACCCTGTGCCACCGCCCGGGCTGTGCCACCGCGCGGGCTGTCCCCGCCGCACCTTGCACTGCAGGTACGCCGTCTCCTGCTGCCCGCCCGAGGCCAGGTAAACCACCTGCATGACGTGGGAGCTGCCGAAGCTCTTCTCCTCCACCTTCTCGGCCGCCAGGATGTCGCCCAGGGCGATGGCACCGATGCGCTGATGGAGGTCACACACACACAGGGGTCAGCGCCACCCCGCTGCCGCCCCCCGCCCCCCCAGCACGCCCGTACCTCCGCACCGGGGCTCTTGCCGAAGCTCAGCGACTCCCCGGTGAGGCAGAAATGGAGTTTCTTGCCGGCGGCAGCAGCGAGCAGCGGCCCCTTGCCCCGTGTTTTGTGCACAAGGAGCAGCCCCTCCTTCACCACGGCCGGGGAGGGCCCCAGCGGCCGCCCCTCACCCTCCTGCTCGCCCTGCTCCTCCTCCGTGCCCACCAGGCGGGTGATGAAGTCCCTCATGCGGGCGGTGCCCTGCTGCAGGGCGGGCAGCAGCGGCGACAGCCACGTCTCCTTGGCGCGCCCGGCCGCCGGCTCCATGTTCCCGATCAGCTGGATGGCCTGGGGACCGCGGCAGTGGCAGCGTCACCCCCGGGAGACCCGGCTGGCCCCAGCAAGCACCGGCCGGGCACCCCAAAGCCCGGCCCGGGGTCCCCTGTCGCACCTTGGCCAGCAGCAGCAGCGTGCGGCTGGTCCGCGCGTCCGCGTGTGTGGCCCGCAGCTGGAACAGCTTGGGGGTCATCACGGCCGGCGAGAAGAAGCGCAGGCACAGGAAGCTGGTGACAGCCACAAATTTGGCGTGCTGTGACCACCGAGGGGGTGGGGAACACACGTGAGGGTCTCTCCCAGCGTGGGACAGCCCCACAAACAGCGATGCACCGGTGGCCGGGGCTGCTGCTTGCCCAAGAGGGAATGACCACAGCTGGGGACCACTCCTAGAGAGCGTTGTCCCCTGGGGATGTCCCTGTTTGTCCCCGCACCATCCCGACCTGGTGCTGCGGGAAGCGCTCTCCGACGCGCTGGAAGAGCTGGCGGAACGCGGCGCGGATCAGGGGGGGACACGCCGGGGCCGACCTGACGATGGCGTCCAGGAGCTCGCCCAGGTAGGACTGGAGGTGCTGCCGGCCCTGCTCGATCACCTCGCCCTCCGTCTGCACCCGGTGCAGCCCCGAGCACCTGCGGGCACCATCACTGTCACCCCCAGCGCTGGGGCCACCCCTGCCCTGCCACCCCACGAGCCCCTTACCCGACGTCTTTGATCTCCACCTTGCCGGGGTCCAGCTCCACGTATTTCTTCTCCTCGAACACGCGGGCGATGGTGGGGCCCAGGACAAAGTGCAGGTATGGCATCCCTGTCACCTGCCGAGGAACCACAGGGGACAGGGATGGGCCGCAGATTTGGCACCTGACACCCTCAGGGTCACCCAGTGGATTTTCTCCAGCCTCCCACCCCCAGGGGAAGGCACAAGCACAGCAGCCTCCCAGTTCTTCCCCTGGGAGCAGCCCAGGGCCAGGATGACCTGGGAAGAGCAGGTTTTGGGTGGTGTGGCACCTTGAGGAAGGACTCCATCGACTTCGAGGCCAGAGAGTTGCTCCGGAACAGAGTGTTGGGCTCACCTGCAAAGCAGGAGAGGGTCCATGACCTGGGGACGGCCACAGGTCATCCCTGGGCAGCTGCAGTCATGGGGGTCATTCCCAGAGGCTGTGCCCTGCCCCCTGGCCATTTCCATGGGTGTCACGGGGATCTCCTAACCTCAGACCACTGCTCCTCCACCAACCTCAGCCCATGAACTGCTGGGATGAGCCCAACAGATTCTACAGTGTGATGGCTGAGCCTCAACCATCACTCCCAAAAAGTCCCCCCAAAATCCCCTGGAGGTTTTGCAGCCCCAGGAGATGATTAGGAAGCCTCCAGGTCCACTCCCCATTCCAGCCTTACAGGGCTTGGCCAGCTCCAGCTCAAAGAGCAGGTCCAGGAACTCCTTGACCAGCCCCTGGCCCAGGAAGAGTTTGACCAAGTTGATGGCGACCTCCTGCCGGCACTCGGCCGTGGTGGTTTCGTCCAGGAGGGTGACCAGGTGCACTTGGCCATCCTGGAGGGAAGAGGCACCACAATGTGACAGCCCAAGGCAGGCAGGCACCACGGCACAGAGCTGGGAGATGTGGGTGCTCCAGCAGGGCTGGGCATGGACCCCTCACCTGGCGCCCCGACTTCACCTCCTGGCACAGGAGCTGCACCAGGGGCTGGTAGCAGTGGGAGGGAAGCACGGTCTCATCCCGAAGCTTCACCTGCAGCTGCAGCGAGCCCAGGCTGCCACGGCGCCTGCAGGAGCACGAGGAGGGTGCGTGGGTGGATGGATGGATGATGGATGGATGGATGGATGGATGGATGGATGGATGATGGATGGATGGATGATGGATGAGGGGTGGATGGACGGATGGAAGTATAGGTGAACAGAAGGATGGATGGATGGATAGATGGATGGATGGATGGATGGATCCTTTGACAAGAGGTGGCCTGACACCCCAGGCTATCCCTCCAAAGTGATGATGTTTCCCAGGAAAACTCCCCTCCCTAATGCTCCTGAGGGAACTGGGACCATCCCCAGCACACCCCAACACCCTGTGCCAAAACTCACTCGTCCTCTGTCGGCTTGGACTTGTCTGGCCACAGCCTGAACCAGCCCTCCTCCTGCCCAGCCGCCTCCAGCCCCTGGATGCTGAACACCACCTGGGAGGGGAAGGCAGGAGAGGGCTGGGTGTGCAGCTGGGCAGGACCCCGGCAGGACTGAAAGGGTTTGGGGCTCACCTTGCCCAGGAAGTCGTTCCTGCCCACCAGGTCCCAGTCCCACACCTCCACGCAGAGCTTCTCCCCGGCAGGCTCGGCCAGCTCGAACTCGAAGGTCTCGTTCCAGCGAGGGTAACAGGATTTCTTGACCACCTGCAAAGGCAACAGCTTTGTCCTCTCTTGCTGGGTGGATCTGTCCCTCAGGGGCCCGGTGGCTCCGGGCTTCCCCATGGGTTGATTCCCCCTGCACCCCTGGCAGGCTGGGGATGGCTGAAGCCGCACTCACGGTGCTCTCCTGTGTCTTCCCGTTGTAGCGCAGGCGGACAAAGGGGTCAGAGGCACCATTCCGGTCCTTCCTGGCCAAATCCCTGCCAAGAAGAAGGGGAATTTACCAGCAACCTTCCAAAATAGCTACAGACACCGGTGGCACCCCCTCCCCTCTCAGGGTATCTCAAGATCTATGTCTCAAAGACCTGCAGATGAGGTAGACCCTGCCCCAGCACCTGCTGGGTGATGAGGAGGGTGCTCTGCACCCAAAGGACCGGATACACCAGGGAAACTGAGTCATGGAGCAGCTCGGACTCAGCACCCATGTCCCAGCTGCACACGCAGCCCCTGTCACCCTCGTGCCCCCTCTCACCTGGCCTCCAGCACGGAGCAGCGCAGCCGCCGGCTGCCCTGGCTGCCCAGGACCTCCACCCGCAGGTGGATCTCCCCCTGCACCTCCTCATCAGGGTCCACCTCGCTGAGGCTCATCCAGCCACTGTACCCTGTGGGAAAAGGGGGGATCCCCATGAAGGGGTCATTGGGGAACCCCTCAGGACCAGCTTGTCCAAGGGGAGGGAGATGGGTCCCTCCTGGGACCCCCCAGCCATGATTTCCCCTACCCTTGGGGTGCTCTGCCAGCATGTCCCGGGTGATGCAGACCTTCCCAATGATGTCATCACGGCTGGAAAACAAAAGTGGGAAGCAAGGCCCAGGTAGGGGCATGGGATTGGTGCCCAGGTAGGACAGCCCCCACTTTGGGGGATCCTGGACTGGGGCCACCATGGTGTGTCTGTCCCCATGGAGCACATCAGCCATCCTCTGCTGCCAGATGGACAATATCCTTGGGAGATAACTTCACTCGTCTGTGTCCCAAAGGCCAGGGCAGCGTGGCCAGGTGTGGGTTCTCTGGTGTCAGCACCAGGGGAGCCAAAAGCCACCAATGGAGTCCCCAGGCCGAGCCCCCACCACACCTGAGGGCATCCTCGTCCATGACGTAGATGGAGATGCTGTGGAAGCCAGGCTGGAGCTGCACCTCGTATTCCTCCCCCCAGAACGGGGACAGCGTCTTCCACACCGTGGCAGTCCTGTGGGGCAGGTGGCTCTGGTGACACAGGGGACAGGGCTCCCTCTCAGGGGTACCCCCCAGCCCTGGGACCTTCCCAGCTTTTGGGGACACATGGCTGGGGGAAGCACCCAGATTTTGGAACCTGGCTGGGGCAGGGATGAGTCTCTGTCCCTGTCCTTGTCCTGTCTTGTGGCTCTGGGCTGGCAGACACAGGGGTGGAGTAGAGGGGAGGAGGCCATGAGCTGTTAGCCACTGCTGTGTCTGCAGGAGCATCTCAGCCCAATGCAGGGAATAATAATGAATGATAAATAATAATAAATAATGATCTTAATAATAATCATAATAATAATGTGCCTGCAGCAGATGGAGACACCTGCCAGGAGCAAAGATGGAGACACCTGCCAGGAGCAAGGTTTGGGGCTCCAGCAGTTTTAGGGAGCAGCCAGGGACCTGGGCCACCCACCTGATGATGGCCTCATCGTCGATCTTCACGATGCAGTACGGGTCACTGCTCCCCGTGCTAGAAGGACAAGGGACAGCTCTGTCAGTGCCACCAGCCACAGCCTGGCCACCACCCAGCCCACAGGACTCTCACGGCCATGGGTGACCAAAGCCTTCAGCCTGACAGCCCCCACAGACCCTTGCAGAGACTGAGCCCTGAGGGTGAGGCTGGGCAGCAGAGGCTGCCAAAGGCTTCCACGGGGACCTGGCCACAGCTGCCAGCACAGGGTGACCCCGGCTTGGCCTCCAGACCGGGGCCACTCCTCCCTGACCGTGTCTGGCTGCTGTATCCCACTGCTGCTAGAAGTGGCTTTTCCTCTTGCATGCAGGAAGGCAAGGAGCAAACAAACCCCACCCTTTTCCCGAAGCAGCTTCAGGCACCAGCAGCCCAACTTCACACACCGGGAGTGAGACCACAGCAGCCTCCTCCAGCCCCAGGGTATCCCCAGACACCCAGCACTCCCACAGGGATGGGGACAGCCCTAGGAACACCCCCAGGGATGCATAGGGTGTGAAGGACAGCCACCACCATGCTTTGACTGTGCTTCCTCCCTGGGGACAACCCGAGTCACCCTTGCCAAAAAATAATCACGGTTTTACAGCTTATTGCCCTGCTTCATCAGAAACAGGGTCAGGGGTGAGGACTCCAGCAGGGACAGAGGAGCCAGGACCTTGGGGGTGGCCAAGATCATGGAAAGGTTGTGGCTCCTATCCCACTGGCACAGAGCAGCTTGGAGCATGCAGAATTCATTAAGACCAACCCCAGAGGCACTGCCAGGCAGCCACGAGTGTCCTGGGGAAAGGGAGGGTGCACGGGTGGGGGGACCCCAGGTACTGAGTGATTTTTCACATCCCAGATCTAAGGAGGCTGAGAGGCAGCTGCTGGGGGGGAGATGAAAGGGTTTTGGGGACAACTGAAATAATTTGGGGGAATCCAAAGGGTTTTTGGTGAGACTGAAGGAGTTGAAGGGGACTGAAAGGGTTTTGAGGAGGATTGAAAGGGTTATTGAGGGGAATCAGAAGGTGGTTTGGGGCAATCAAAAGAGGTTGGAGGGAACTGAAAAGGTTTGGGGGGGACTGAAAGGGGTTTTGGGGGAATCAAATGGGGTTGGAGGAAACTGAAAGTGTTTTGGGGGAAATCAAAAGGAGTTGGAAGGGATTTAAAGGGTTTTGAGGGGGTCTGAAAGGGGTTTTGGAGGAATCAAAAGGAATTTGAGGGGACTGAAAGGGTTTTGAGGAGGATTGAAACGCTTCTTGGGGGGAATCAGAAGGTGGTTTGAGGGAATCAAAAGAGATTGGAGGGGACTGAAAGGGTTTTGGGGGAATCAAATGAGTTGGAGGGGACTGAAAGGTGTTTTGGGGGGGACTGAAAAGGGTTTTGGGGGATTCACAAACGGCTGGAGGGGACTGAAAGGATTTGGGGGGCTCCCTTGCCCTGCTAAGCATGGCAGCAGGGATTTCTCTGGATTTCTCTGGGCTGTGCATCCCGGGTACCACAAGAACATCCCTGCTCCCAGGCGCTCCCCCGCCCGGCCCGCGGGGCTGGAATGCGGCAGGTTGCCAGGAGCCGCTCCCGGCTGCTGCTCCCGCTCTGCCAGCCCTGCCGAGAGGATTTCTCAGGAGAGCCGTGGCTGAATTGCCACTGAGCGGAGCCCCTTGCTGACATTTCCTGCCTTGTGCAAACCATCGGCGCTGCCGGGAGCGGGCAGGCGGAAAGGGAGCAGCTGCGCGCTCCGGCTGCGCCCGGCAACGCGCGGTGACAGCGGCAAACCTTGTCCCCAGCGCGGGGACACCCAGCGCGCCGGGGAGCCACCCAGGCGTGGCGTTTGTCAGGGATTCAAAGACAGGATGGGCAGAATCCGCCCGAGCCGCCGCGCAGCCTTTGGGCGAAGAGGAATCCCCGCTCCAAAGGCAGGCGCGGGGTGGCACCGCCCGCGCAGCATCCGCGGGCCGGGATGTCGCCAGGGATTGGTGACACCGCGGGCGCGGGGGGTGCGGGGCTGGCCTGGGCACCCGCTGGCTGCGGGGAAGGAGCTGGAAAGGAGAAGGGCTTCGGAAAGAGGAAATGAGCCCAGGCAGGACTGGGGGAAGGGGGAAGGAACCCGCAGCCACCCCTCCGGCAGCAGAGCCGCGCAGGGATGGAATTAAAAATTAACTGGTGTAGGCAGCAGCGCTGCTCTGCCCCGGGGGGTGGTGAGAATAAGCAAATAAAAATTTAAATAAAAAATGGAACTGAAAAAGGAAAGAGAAAATAGAATGATGAATTGAAGGAAAATGGAATTTTTTAAAAAGAAAAGAAAAATAGAATTTAAAAAATCAAAGAAAATTAAAGTAGAATAAAAATATAAATAAAAAGAAAAATTGAATAAGAATTTTAAAATATAATTTTAAAAAAGAAAAAATAAAAGAAAAAAGAAAATAATAAAATAAAATAATAAAATAAAATAATAAAACAAAACAAGGAATAATAAGTGAAGAAATTAATAATAAATAAGTGGAAAAAAGGGAAAAGGGCAAAAAGGAAATAAAAATAATTTAAAAAATAATTAACTGAAAAGTTAAAAAGTGAAAATACTGAAATAAAAATAGAATAGATTAGGATAAATTAAAGATTAAAAATTATTTGCGTTATTTATTATCCTAACATTAAAATAATCAATAAAATATATAAATAATAAATCAGAAATTCTAATGAAATAAATTACATGTCACATTAAAAAATCAATACTAAATAAAGTAAATTAAAAAATTAAAACCATTCAAAAAAATCAGGCAGACCCTTTCCCTTGCTTCCCTGGGATAAAGAACATTTGGCAGCCTCAGCTGGGGGGGCTCCAGTCACTCCCTGAGCCAAATCCTGTGGGATCTGGGGGTTCCCACGGGGATTTGGGGGTGCTCCATCACCCCCGGCTGTCGCCAGCAGGGGCTGAGCTGCCCGTGCAGCGGGGACACCCCGCAGAGGGAATTCCCGGAGGAAAGCAGCGATCCCCAAACCGGTGCCAGGGCCGGGAACCGGATCCCCGGGGCTGCGCGGCGGGCGGGGGCCGGGGCAGCCTCGGCCAAGGTCGCGCTCGGGTTTCCCTCGCTCTGCCCCAGCCCAGCCACGTCCCAAAGCACCGGTCCGGAAAGCTCCGCTCCAGGCGCTTTCCGGCTCTCCCAAAACCCAGAACCTCCCAAAAAAACCCAGAGCCCGCCCGTGCTGGGTCAAGCTCCGGCGGGGAGTTGTGCCAAGGGATTTAAAAATCAGGCCCTGACACACGGGATTTAAAAAAAGAAAGGGAAAAAAAAAAGTCATGTTTCTTTCCTTGTTTATCCTCTTTTTTCCATGACGGCTGCAGGGATTTTTGTTGGTTTTCCGGCTGCCGAGCGCTCCTCAGCAGCTTCCCGCTGCCTTGGTGGCGGCTGGGCCACCCCGCTGCTGTCCCCACATCCCCCCATAGGGATCAGAGCGATGAGAGGAGCACCGGGAATTTCTGGGAGGGAAATCCCGACCCAAGGGCTGCCCCCCGCACCTCAGCCGGCTGGGATGGGGGCACAGCCCTGGGACAGCCTCTGCTCCTTTGGGGACGGATGTAGCGGGTCCTGCTGCGCGTCCGGGGGTCCCTGCGAGGGTCCCTCCGTGGTGGCAGCACAGGGGGAGCCCCCCAAGTGGGAGCGCTGCTTGGGGTACCCAAAACACGGCTGGGGGAGTCCCACAGCACGGGGGGAAACCTCAGCCCCATCCCGGGGGGTCCCCAAATCACAGCACTGCTGAGGGAGCCCCCAGAGTGCTGAGAACTGCTGGGGGCACACAAAAATGTCCTGAAAGGAACCCCCAGAACGAGGCGGATCCCAAAACCGCAATGGGGGAACCCCCAAAGCAAGGAAACAGCAAAGCCACCCTGGAGGAACCCCCAAAGCAAGGGGGATTCCAAAGCCACCCTATGGGGAACCTCCAAAGCAGATGCACTGCTGGAGGGGTACCCCAAATCTAGCCTGAAGGGAACCCCCAAAGTAAACACACTGCTGGGGGGGACCCTAAAGCCACCCTGGGGGGAATCCTCAATGCAGGGCGACTCCAAAGCCATCCTGGAGGGAACAGCCCGAGGGGTGACACCCCAAAAGGGGATCCTAAACCCGCATGGGGTGAGCCCCTAAACCACATGCACTGCTGGGGGGCCCCCAAACCATTCTGGGCAAGCCCCCAAAGCAGGGAGGAGGCTCTAAGGCCACCCCGAGGGTGGTGTCCCCACCAGGGACCTGTTGGGGGGTCACCCCGCAGCCCCCCTGGGAAAGCGGCGAGTCCCTCGGGATGCCCCCGCCCCGAAGCTCTCCCGGCCGCCGCGGGGGCACTCACATGTCCTTGGCGGGCAGGTTCCTGCCCTCCACGATGCGGATGGAGAGGGCGCTGCGCCTGGCCATGGCGGGCGGGAGCGGAGCCGAGCGGAGCCGAGCCGAGCCAAACGGCGCCGAGCGCGGCTCGAACCCGCGGCCCCGAGCACAGCGCCCATGTGCGGGCCGGCGCCGGCGCCCGCCAATCAGCGCGCGGGGGCGGGGAAAGGGGCGTGGCCCAGAGCACATCCGCGGCTCCCATTGGGTGATCCTATCGGCTGTCAGTCAGGGGGTGTGGCCTGTGCGGGTGGGCGGGGCCGGGCTCCCCGCGCTGCCGGGGTCCCGCGGGGTCCCCCCGCTCTGTCCCCGGTCTGTCTCCGCTGTCCCCTCGGTCCCCTCTGTCCCTCAGTCCCCGGCACCGCCCGCGGCTCCCGGGCAGTTCAGCCCAGCCTGCCCAGCCCGCCTGGGTCGGACCAAACCCCCCCGACCCCCTCCGCGCCCCCGAACCTGGGGACAGCAGCGGCCGCGCTGCTCCGCACCCCAAACCTCCCCCGTTCTACTGATTTTTAACCTGGTTTTTGTTTGTTTTTAGTGCACTCCGCCTCCGGCCGCAGCGCACCCGAGGGCAGGGGGCGTTTCTGGGTGCTTGGTGCCCTAAAGAGCAGCGGGGGTCGGGGAACCCCCCCCCATGGCGAGACCCACCCAAAGCTGGGGCTCAGGGCCGTGCCGCCGGGGATGGTCCTTGGCATTTTCGCCGCGGGGACACCGTGGGGACGCTGCGGGGACACGCTGGGAACACACCGCTCTGTTCCTGCAGCGCTGCCCCTCTGCCTCCCCCGCACAGGGGGACAGCAAGGGGACAAGGTGCGGGCCCCGCCACCACCCCAGGAGCCTCCCCGTGTGCCAGCTCCAGCGCCACGGGCGGTCGGGGCCACATGTGCCACCTGCAGCGAGGCACGCGTGGCAGGTGACACCCCCAGAGCCCTTTGCAGGTGAAGCAGTTGTTTTATTTTATTTATTTTATTTCGGGGCGCGGGGTGTAGGGCGGACAGCACCGGCCTTTGCCGGGTGGAACAATCCTGCTGCTCCCACGCTGATCTCGGCAGGAGTTAATCGCTGGATTTGCTTCATTTCCCTTGGCCGGGCTCCACGGGGGCGGCTCCGGCAGCGGGGGGCAGGCTGCTAGCACCCCCCCGGCGGCACAAGGACACCCCGAAAGGGCGCTGTGACCGCGCTGCGCTGGCAGGGTGATGCTGCCCCTGGCGCGGCGCCTGCGGGGGAAAACGGGGCTTTTAATGTTCGTGTATGATGTGCGTAGGGACACACGCCTGCCCCGAATCCACCCGCAGCGGGATGGTCTCCAGCACCAGCGGGGTCGCATCCTGCCCGGGCTGCGGGACAGCCCTGAGAGCAGCACCAGAGACCCGCACCCCGCTGCAGGATCAGCAGGGATGGAGCCGATCCCTTCCAGCCGCTGGAACAAGATCAGCTTCCCCTCCCCGCCCCAGCCCACTCCTCACCAGCGCAGGATCAGCCCCACATCCCCCAGATCGGAATCAGGGACACCCCCAGTGTAGGATCAGCCCCACATCCCCCAGATCGGAATCAGGGATATCCCCGGTGTTGGATCAGCCCCACGTCCCCTGGATCCAGCTCAGGGACATCCCCTGATGCAGGATCAGCCCCACATCCCCCAGGATGGGGCTCAGGGATATCCCCGGTGCAGGATCAGACACCCCGGGGTGCCGGCTCCCTTTTGGGCTCTCATGGCTCTCAGAGGAACCCGAGCTGCACCCGGGACGGATTGGGTCACTTCGGGGTGTGGGAGCCCCTCCTCTGGGCTTGATCAGGGAGAGAGCACTGTGGGATAAAAGGGGTTGGAGAAGCACCCCCCACAGCCACCCCACCTCACGGTAGCAGCAGGGCTGGGGGTCAGGCTCCCCTCTCTGCCCTGCACCCAGGGGGCTTTTCCCCGTCCGAAGTGGGCACAGATCGATGCCCCAGCTGGGTGTGGCAGCGTCTCCCACTGCAGAGCATCCCGGGCACGCCCTGCTCTGCCAGCAGCTCCCTCCACCCGCGCTGGGGCTCACAGTGGGGTGCAGGGCCCGGGGGGCTTTCCGGGGGCTGCTGGGGACATCGAGGGGTCACAAACAGGCGGCACAGGCCGGGCACAAAGCAAGCGGAAAAGCCTTTATTTAATGTCCCTCTGCACCGGCCCGTGCCGGGGGGCGGCTCCGGCCGTGTCCCCGCGGCGGCGGGCTGGTGTCACCCGCGGGGACGGAGCGGTGCGGGGCATTCACCCCCGCACGGGGGGCGCGGGAGGCGCGGCGGGGGCTCAGAGCCGGGCGGCGGGCTGGTCGTAGACGTGGTGGGTGTTGTACCGCCGCACCGTCACCGACTCCGGCTTGCTGAAGGAGCTGCTGCCGCCGCAGGAGTCCGAGCTGGGGAGGGAAGGCGGGCCAGGAGATGAGGGTGGGCACCGAGCGATGACGGTGTCACCCTCGGACGCCGGTCCAGCGTGCCCAGCACGCCCAGGTGGTGGCACTCACCCCCAGAAGACGAGCATGGCCACCAGCCCGGCCAGGAGGATGGCGAAGAGGATGGAGAGGATGGTGGCGATGGCGATCATGCCGGCGTTGTGCCCGCCGCTCGTCGTGGGGATGCTGCTGGGTGATTTGGCTGGGGAGGGAGAAGGAGGAGAGGAGCAGGATGGAGGGACACACACCCCGGAGTGGCTCAGGGGTCCGGAGGGGTGACGGTGTGCTCGTGTGTGCCAGCCCAACGTGCCGTCACATGGTGTCACGAGTGACATCCGCGGCAGAGCCCTGCCTCAGTTTCCCCAGCTGCTCACAGGAGCCCTCACCCCAAACCTCTGCTGCCCAGCGTTCAGCCCCCTGGGGCCACCCCACACGCCCAGGATCACCCCGTATCCCCCTGTGGACTGGGTGTGGGGCAGGACGAGTGCCAGTACCTGTCCTCAGCATGATTGGCATCGACCACTCTGTGTCAGCCACGGGCACGGAGCCCTCCAGGGCGAGGAACTTCACCCTAAGATGGGAAGGGAGGTTGGCCACGGTCCCGTGGGCCGGGGGGCAGCCCTGGAGGGGGCAGTCCCTCGAGCAGGCTCACCGGTAGGGCCCGGGGCCGGGCAGGGGGCCATTGCACGTGGGTCTCGTCGTGTCCTGGGCACAGCTCGTCTCGCTGCCCACGCGCAGCACCGTGATGTCCCCGGGGGGTTTGGGGCAGGGGTAGCTGCTCAGGGTGGCATTCAGGGTCATGTAGGCACGGACGGGGTCAGGGAAGCTCTGGAATGCGGTCTCGGGAGTCCCCGGGACCGCGCTGCTGCTGTTGAAAGCGGATGCATCTGCAGGGATGGGGGTGAGGATGAGGATGGGGGTCAGGAGGGACTTGGTGGGGGGCTCAGGGACCCCTGCACGCCCCCTGCCCTGGGCTGCTCGCACCTACCCTTTTCCAGGGCCACCACCAGCCAGATGACGGCGTTGCCGTACTCTCCGAAGACGCAGCGAGGCTGCTCCAGCACGAAGGTGGAGGCGGTTGTCAGCCCCTCCAGCTGCTCCTGGGTCAGGGCTGGCCTGGGCCCCAGCCGGGCTGCGGTGAGAAGCGGGGGGTGCGGTGGGGATGTGGATCCCCCTCTGCAGCCCCGGAACCGAGGCTCTGACCGGCGGCGGCGGTGCCGGGGCTCGGGGTGGGGACAGGGACAGGGGCAGAAGGGAGCTGAGCCCCGGGATTTTGGCAGTGGGGCCTCCACTCCCTCCCATCCCCAGTGTGGGCTCAGACACGTGCTGCGTTAAAAGAGGAAGAAAAACATCCCATGCTCCCAGCCGCGGGGGAACACTCAGAGGACCAGGGTGGGTGACACCAGGGACAATTGGGGTGGCACCCAGAATGGGGGGACATCAGCTGCCCTTTGCCTCCAGGCTCAGGGGAGCCCTGGTGGACTCCAGTGGGGACCTCAGAGAAGCCCACACTGTGCCAGTTAACCAATATCAGTGACACCAGAGACTGGAGGTGACACCATAACAGGCCCCAGAAAAGGGCACATCAGCTGCCCTTCGCCTCCAGGCTCCGCGGGGTCCTGGTGCCTGTGCACAATGCCCGTTCCAGCCACAACACCTACATGGTAGCTTTAAATAGACAGCTCAAAGAAAACAAAAAACTTGCGGCCGGAACTCAGAGTCCCCTCGCAGTGCCGAGGGGAGTCCCGAGCCCATCCCGATGGCGTGGCTGGACTCACCTATGCCGTGTGCGGCGGGCAGGAGCAGGAGGAGCAGCGGGAGCATGGTGCGGGCTCCTGGGTGCCGAGGGCGGGAGTGCGGCTGGGGCTCCGCGTCCCCCGGGAGCCGCCTGTGGTCACCAACCGCCCACATTCCTGCAGGGCCGCAGCCCCGTGGCAAACAGGTTGGGCTCGTTTCCCCGGCAGCTTTTGTTATGTTTGAGCGCCCGCCGGCGAGGCGTGCTGAGAGCCGCTGCGTTTGTGGCATGGGTGGGTGACAGCGTCACCCGGCACAGGGGATATCCCGTGGTGATGCGCCCCACACACCCACCAGTGCCCCCCACACCGACACCAAGTACCACCAAGCCAGGGCCAAACATGGTTTTTGAGGTCCCCCATCTTCACAGTCCCACCCTGCGTGGCCAAAGACCAGGAGGAGACAGCTGCAGATGGAAAATCAGATTTTACTTGCCAGGACAGTTCGTGTCTAGCGCAAGGTGTCCCTGCCAGTGGCAGAGGGGTTGAAACGAGCTGGTCCATTTATGGTCCCGTCCAGCCCAAACTGTTCCATGATCCTCTGACACGGAGCAGGGGGCTGGGGGGCAGAGCAGCACAGCCCTGGGGGGCCGCCCCCGCAGCCGGGGGGCAGGGGCTGGGGCGCGGCCGGGGGGATGTGGTGGGTCCGGTAGGATCTGCGGATGAAGGCGTCGGTCCCCAAGCCCTGGTGGCACCGGGAGCCCCACGCCTTGGCACTGCAGGAGACAGAGGCATCCAGTGGGGTCTGTGGGGCTCTGCACCAGCCACCCCCAAGGAGCCTTTTCTCCTGCAAACTCCGGCAAACCCCCAATTTAGGAATAAAAAGTCTTTTTCAATGTTAAAAAGACCTCCATTTCCTTGCTGATGGGGTTGCCAAGTTGAGGCTCTCTCCTGAAGCCCCTGCAGACGCTGCCCCCCGTAGCCCCCCGTACCCCAGGGCTCCGAGCACGGCGGTGGCCAGCACGGCGCCCAGGCTGGCCAGGATGGAGGCGATGACCACCACGGCACTGCCCCGGCGGGCGGGCACGGCGGCGATGGCGCTCGGGCTGACGGCTGCAAGGAGGCGGGATGAGGGGTACGGGGTGGGTGTGGGATGGGGGATCGCTTCTCCCGCAGCTTTTGGGGTGATGGCACAGGGCTGATGCTGTGCCACCACCCCAGCCAGGGAGGTGCAGGGGACCCGCGGGGGGTGGCAGTGCCACAAGGACCTGTGCGCAGGAGGATGGGCTCGGACCAGCGCGTCTCCGCCTTGGGGCCGCCGCAGCCCATCAGCAGGAACTTCACCCTGCCGCGGGTACGGGCTGACACCGGGGGGCGAACAGGCCCTGGCTGGCGAGTCACCCCAGCTGGGGGGATCTGGGGCTCCTGGCCTTACCTGTAGGGTCCCGGGGAGGGCAGGGGCCCATTGCAGGGGTCCTGCCTGCCCTGCTCCCTGCACGCCGTGTCAGCCCCGACCCGCAGCACGGGCGGGCTCGCTGCCCAGCAGGAAAACGCGGCCGCCGCCGTCTCCAGCGTCATGTAGGAGCGGGCAGAGGGCAGCTGCTGGTACGGGGGCACCTCAGCCCGCGACTGGGGGTTTCTGAAGGCGGCCGATGCTGCAGGCACGGGTGAGAGGCTGCGGTGAGGGTCCCCCATGTCCCCTGCCACAGGGGGGACGTGCTGGAGCAGCGAGCGCTCACCGTTGGCAAAGGCCACCGCCAGCCAAACGGCGTCGGAGGCTTCGGCGTGGCCGTCGAAGACGCAGCGGGGCCTCTCCAGCGCGAAGGTGGTGGCAGTGACCTTGCCCAGCAGTGCCATGGGGGGCACCTGGGGCACGTAGGGCAGCCGGGCTGGAGGAGGGGGCAGTGAGCCAGGGGACCCCCCCGTTCTGCACCGCCCAGCAGGTGCTGACCCCGCGTCCACAGCAGGGCTGGCACACGGGGCTGTCACGAGGTGCCAGCATGAGGGGACAGCACTGGTGGTGACCCCCCAGCCATGCACAGCCCCATAAGCCCTCCCTGGCACAAACACCTCTCAGCCCCTCCCGGCCCTGTCCCCCTCTGCCCTGTCCCCCAGAGAGTCACCCAGGTCCGCGGCTGCGCCCGTCCCAGCCAGCGCCAGCAGCACCCACGGCAGCTCCATGGCGTCGTCCTGGTGGTGCTGGATGTGCTGTGCTGTGCTGCTCAGCTCACCCCGTCCCACTGCCGAGGGGACGAGCTGCCCCCGGTGCCCCCGCAGCAGGGACCGCCTGTGCCGGAGTCGGAGCCTCCCAGCCCCGCATTCCTGCACCGGCTCTGCCGGCCCGGCCGGAGCCCGCGGGCAGAGGGGACAGCTGAGCACGCCGAGGCACCCGCTGGTCCCAAACCCGCTGGGAACCGTCCTGCAGGACCCCCGAGGCACCTGCGAGGAGTCAGGGCACAGGACAGTCATGTGAAAGGGGAAACAGGCAGAGGAGGCTCTGGGGTGATGTTCCAGGGTGGGTTGGCAGGACTCACACTCTGTTGGCGCTATGGGGGCAGCCAGGCAAATCGTCCTGGACCCCCACGCGCCCCACCAAGACCCAAGTCCCTGCGGATGCCCTGTGCCCACCAGGGCCCCAGAGCCAGGGGTGAGCCCGTGCCTGACTGGTTCTGGCGCCGCCAGCCCTGCCCCGCGGGCAGGGAAGCGCTGGGGAGCATCATACCCGGACTAACCCAAATCCAGCGCTCAGGTGAACGGTCGCACCCAGCACCAGGGGCGCGGAAGCCTTTTCAGCTCTGGGGCCACCCCACGCTGACATTTCCCCATCTCTCGTAGCCCTTCCAAGCCCTGGGATGGGGGCAGGGAGAGGGAGTGCCCGCGGCTCGGGAGCCCCTCAGCGCCGCTCCCCCCGCACAGGCTCGGAGCGCTCCTTCCCCGTGCTTGCCAAGGGGAGCGGCTGCTCGCTCCTGCGTGGGAGGAGATTTCCCCCCCTTGCCAAGGGGCCGGGACCGCGCCTTCAGATTAAGTGGAAATGGGGCATTCAAAGATTATTACATCGTCCAGCTGCAGAGGGGAAAAACAGGCGCAGCTGCAGCCTCCATCCCTCCTCGTTCTTATCCCCCACACCTGTCCAGCAACACCTGCCCCGGGGACGCCCCCAGTTCCCCCAGACCCTCCCTGGTGCTCCCCGGCCGGCAAGGTGCCAGCAGCAAGGTGAGAGGCAGGGTGGGTGACGCAGGGGGGTGACGCAGGGGGACATCTCCTCTCAGTTTCAGCTGGCGGTACCCAGCATAGCTGCGGGGTCAAGGCTGGGCTAATAATAACCACCCTGTGGCAGATGAGCCATCCCCGCGGGGCTGGGAGAGACACCTCCCTCTCCTCTCCTTGGGGCTCCAGCTGGGGATGGGGGACACAAGGCTTTTGGTGAAATGTGCCTGGGAGCATCATAAGCTTTTATTTGGGGCTCTGTCCCCTCCTGGCTCCGAGAGGAACCATGGTTATACTTTCTCCCCACCTTTCAAAGCATCTCCCTGTGCCATCATGCCTGAGCACCTGGCTCTGTTCCCTTGCACCCCTGGGATCCCCCAGCACAGAGAAGGCAAGGATTTTAGGAGATGCCTCGTGTCCAAAAACAGGGCAGTCAGGGCTGAGCTGCTGAGCTTGGCTGGCTCACCACAGCCCAGTGCCCCTGCCCTGGACCAGCCCAGATGCAGGGAGGCTCCAGCTGATTCACACCCAGCAGCAGCTGCTGGAGATGCCTTAGGCCAGGCTCAGCAGGAAATTCTTGCTTTCTACAGGGCTGAATGAACCCTGCTTCAATTTTTGCTTCAATTCACTGCTTTGATTGCTGGGATAACATGATCCAGGGATACAAAGCTGAGGTTTGAACTCAAGACCTCTCCCTTTTGCAACCAGGGTGGGAGAGGAGCAGACTGAGCCCATTTGTGTAGAGCTTAGCAGCACAGACACGTCACTGCAGCTCCCAAGGAGCTGCCATTCCTGCAGCAGGCCCAGGTTTCACTGGTGTTTGAGGGGTTTCTCCTTAGAGCCTGCAGGCACAAGATGGACACTGGGGAAAGCCCCACCCCTCAATGGCTCAAAAAAACCTTTAATCTTTATATTGGCCTGACAGAAAGCAAAGTGTCCCTTATCTGGTCCAGCATGTGCTGGCCCCAGGAGGAGGCCAAGGTAGGGCTGCCACAAAGCCCAGCCCCATCCCAGAGTTCCCAGGAAGGAGGTGAAGTGGCAGATGGCATCAGTGCCAAAGGGGTGGATTGGATGGATTTAATGTGCAGCTGGGGCTGGTGGCTACAGAAACAGCTCTTCAAAAGGTATCAGTCCCCAGCTGACAACAAACAGCTCTTCAAAAGACATCAACTCCCACATGACACGCAGCCTGGGGACAATACAGCACGGCCACTGGGGCTGGGGCAATATCCCACTTGCAAGGCGCCAGCAGCCAGAGCAGGAACAGGCTCTGAGCCAGAGCATCGCTGCTGGCACCTGGGCTGGCCACCACTGCTGCTGGGAGGAAGGTGACTGTCACCAGCTGGTGGCACCAGCATCCCTGCAGCAGCAGCACAAAGCACAGCAGCTCTTCCCTGCAAAGGCTTCACTGAATTGCTGCCATTTCACCTGAGAGAAGGGGAGAGAGGGACAGGTTCTGCCTCTCATCGTTGGGATGAGAGGAAGGGGGCTGGCAGCTCACAGCCAAGAGCAGAGGGCTGCAGTTTCCCACAGGGTGGACACTGATAAGTCACCTCTGCTGGCACCATGGCCACAGACCACCTAACTCCAGTGGCCAAAGCACTGCCAGGCAGGAACCACAACCCCTGGGAGCAGTGTCCTGCCTGCACTGAGATGTGTGTCCCTCCAGCAGAGCTGAGCTTTCCCTCCTGGCTGGATGAATGGTCCATGGCTCCATGGAGCAGGCTGGTGCCCCAGAGAGAGCCACCCCAAAGGAAGGCAGAGCAGGGTCTTGCTGTGAGAATGAAGAGTTTATTGGGACCGAGCAGAGATACACAGCAGGAGGGAGGCAAGAGGTGCCTCAGACAGGGAGCTGATGTGTCCCAAAAGGAGGACCTTGTGTGACTTCCAGGGGGTCTACTGGAAGCAAGGCACTCTCCTCTCCCATCCTGTCCCCAGGCATTACCAAAGGAAGGTCCTGCCTTCCCCAGGGGATCTGACAGGGCATCTGTCACCTCAGTCCCATCCCAGCTGCTCCTGGCTGCAGCCATCAATCCCACCCAGAGACACAAGCCCAGCTTCTACAAAAATATCCTTCCCAACCCCACACCCCCCCACCAAAAAAATGTGAAGAGCGGGCAGGGCTCCCACGGAACTGTTATTGCTCAGTGTGACGGGTGGTCAGACACGGGAACTTAAGGCATCAGGAATAAGTGCACTAGGTGGCCCCTGAGGCTCACTGGCCCAGGCAGTCCTCGGTGACACCCTGGGCAGCCAGCTCTGCCAGCACATTGTCCAGGTAGTTGGGGTCAGGGTAGCCATGGCCACTGAGGTTTGAGTCCATCTCAGTCTTGTGGTGGATCTCGTTCCACACCACCGTGTTGCTCTCGCCGGTGGTGCTGGAGGTGCCCACTGTGAAAATCAGGCGTCTCTTCCAGGCCACCTTCAGGAGCTCCAGGACCTATAGGGGGAAAGGAAAAACAAAGCTAGGAGCAGCAGCTAGGAGATTTGTGCCATGAATGCAGCTTGTCAGGAGCTTGACAACTTAAGGGTGATGTTACCAGGGTGTGATAGCTCACCTTCCTGCCCTTCTCATTGTCTGGTAGGTAACAATAGCGAGGAAAGCCTCTGGCTGTGTATGGCATCCCAGGGTTGGGGTGCTCCGGGCCCTGCAAGAGATGAGACAGATTTGTCATGGACATATCCATCTTCAGATGAATTGGGCAATCCATCAGCAGCAGGATCTGACACAGGCCCATCCCAAACCAGCTCTTCCATGTAGAGGCAGCAAGGTATTGCTGGTGAGCCCAAGATGTGTGACTTGTTCTTATAGGACCCATGAGTATTACAGATCCTCCAAAAGCAGTCTCATGCTGGGATACAAAGCCAGATCTAAAATCTACCTAAATTCTGGTGAGAGACAGCCCCAAAACACTGCTTTTTCCATGTGTTCTTGTAACACCTTAAAAAGGTCACTCAGCTCAAACCTTTGAAAGTTCACTCCCACCGCTGAAACCAACATGAGCCGTGAAACCAGACCATGAAATGTTTCCCACCTTGGGATCATGGGCAGTCTCCTCCCTGCTTCAGGCAGACATCAGAGCAGCTGGGGCTACTCAGGAAAAGATCTCTGATGGAGGAGACCCTCACATGTTGAAGAACAACCAGATCAGCTGCTGGCTCCAGGCACCACAGGCTGCTCAGCAAAGGGCTGCCAGCAGGTGCTGCACTGGATCCCAGGACTTTTCTGGGAGGCTCTCCCAGCTTGTGCTGTGTGCCAGCACACTGGGCACTCACCTGGATGCCCCTGCTGATGTGATACACAATCCTGATTGTCCCACAGTCCTTGTGTCCTGGGAGGGACTGGGGGAAAGTGGAGATCTCCATCTTCCCTTTGGGTTGGGTACCGGTTTTCTCTCCGTAGATGGTTTTACAGGAGGGACACTGCAAACTGCCATCCTGCCAGGGGACAGAAGCCACATCAGAGCTGCACAGCCCAGCCACCTGCACACAGGGTGAGGATGGGCCAGCTCAGTACCTTGTTGCCATTGGAGTACATGGCCAGCATGCAGAGCATGTGGAAGGAGTGCTGGCAGTTTCTCAGGCGACCGACTGCCTCTGGCCTGATGGTGCTGGACTGGCACGAGTCGCTGTAGCCCGAGGGGGAGGACAGCTTCTCCATGCAGATCATGCAGTCCTAGAGGAGAAACCACCACGTGGTGTGAGCACAGGCTGCTCCTGAGGACTGACACATCAAGGAAGCCATCAAGGAGATACTTCAGGAAGGTTTGCCTTCAGCTTTAATTGAGATTTAAGGACACAGAGACAGGTTTCCTTATCTGGCTGGTATCACTCCACTCCACTTCCTGCATTGTCCAGGAGGTGGAGAGCTGTCATCAGTCACAGAGGAGAGTATGGTTACAGCCTGCTTCTCTGCAAAGGAGCTCCAATGCAGGGGTTGATCTCTAGTTTTGACCTCCTAGCTCTGAGACCAAAACCAAACTCCTTCCTCCAAAGGACATGGGGAGGCACGGTCAGGATGAGCAATTCAACCCACACTGTGCCTTCATCACAGTCCTCTGGTGAGGACAAGTCATCTGTTGTAACATAGGGAGGCACTGTCAGGATGAGCTACTCAACCACACTGTGCCTTCATCACAGTCCTCTGGTGAGGACAAGTCATCTGTTGTCACTCATGAATTTTGGGCAGTGCTGAGGACTCTCCACCTCACATCAACAGTGCCACTGCAAGCAGCACCATGTACCACACCAGACACACAAGGAGGGATGGCCTTTGGGCACTGCTGTGGTTTCCTTGGCACCCCAGTGAACTGGCAAGCTGGAGGTGCTTCACTGTCCCCTTACCTCATCAGCAGGAGCTCCCTTCAGCTCTTCCAGGTATTTCTTCACCACTGATTCTGGCTCTGTTGATGTGGCTGCACAAGGAGAGAGGAGACAGAGAAGTCAGACACTCTGTGCTGTGATGGGCACATGTGGGGCGAGCTAGAGAGAAGGCAGACAAGCAGGTCACTGGCCAGGATGCCAAGGAGGAAGGTCGGGGTTAGAGGGGGAGAAGAGAACACTCCAACACATCCCTACAAGCCCAGCAAAGGCTTTGCTTTCAGCCATGGCTCCCACTAGGGCTGTGAGTGCCACAGGTCTGCAGCTGGTGTGCTCTCCTCACACACCCCAAGTGACACCAGGCACATTCCAGCTGGACTCTGTGCCCCCCAGAAGCCAGCTGGGATCAAAGTCAGCAGCCTTGATGGGATAGAGGATCACATGGTCTCTATTGTCAAAGGAGAAAAAAAGGCATTCCCACACCACCCCAGCTGTGCCCAGCAAGGAAACCCAGCAACACTCTGAGCTTCAGGCCCAGTTCTGAACACAGCACAATGAGCTCCACATCCTTAACATGAAACAGTGGCCTTGGTCCTGAGCTTCCACACACTCATACCTGGCAAGACGCAGTACAAATCACCAGGTGTATAAAATAAACCAGCTTTGAACATGAACCCTATTTGCAGCATGAGACAGTATCTTTGCATCTTCCCAAATACAATCCCTGTCCCATCCACCCAGGCACAGACACCTGAGCAGCCCACCAGCCCCAGCAGCCTGGTCCCTGGAGGCACTGTGGGATGAAGCAACAAATATCACCCAACACCAAGAGCAAATGACCACTGAGTGCATCCAGTGTCACCTCAACTCCCAGCCCATCCTCCTGGAGCGGCCTAGCAAGGCTTGGCTTAAGCCAGGGAACATCCCATGCCTCTGCAAGGCACCTGGCCCTGGGTGGGAGGAGAGGAGCTCCTCACCAGGCATCAGGCCTGCCACAGAAGCTGCCAGGCTTCTCCACCAGCCTGGGAAAGGAAACATTTGCACAAGTGATGTTACAACTCCACCTGGCAGGAGGCAAAGAGAGATCAGACACTTGGCTTGGGGGAACCTCATCCTTCCTTCCTGAATCCACTTCTGGGGACACCAGGAGAAAGCAGTGCTGTACCAAACAGGCTGGCCAAGGTGCAGCTCTTCCTTCTCCAATCTCCACACTGTCCAGGTGGATGCTTTAGCATGGAGAGTACTGCTGCTCCCAACTCCACATTCCCAGGAGGACACAGAGCATCACCATGTGGAGCAGCCAGGGATCAGAGCTGCAGCTGTAGCTGCACATCCCATCTTCAGCTCCCCATCCACTCTGGGGCTCTCAGCGAAGACAGAGGGTTCACAAGCATTGGCTCTGTGGTTCAAAAAGCTGCACATCAAGAGGCAGCCTCTGAAGCTTTTATTCCAGTCCAAAGAGCCCTGTGTGTCACAAGCAGGAAGGAGGGGGTGCTATTTTTTGGATAACCACTTTTCATGGAGAGAAACATGAAGCAGAAAGGAAGGACTGCTCCCATGCCACAAGTGGTGTTGAACAGGCAAAGGCCTGCATGGCACAGATCCTCTAGCAGGTAGAAGTCCCTCATTCCCTAGAAAACCATGGAAGAGAGCAAGGCAGAACACCAACATCCTTTAGCTAAGACTGAGGAACTGTGGGCTGGACTCTCTTAAATAAAAACACAGTCATTAAGATGAGTTATTTTCAGAAGGGGATTCCTGGCCATCCTGAAACCTGTGATTTCTGGCAGCAGTAGCAGGAGGAAGGGATGGCTGAGCACACAAGAGCAAGAAGAGGAGCTCAGGAGGTGAAGGGACATTCACTCCAAGTGCCAGTGCTGGGCAGGAGGGATGTCAGGCCTGATATCTCAGGCAGAGCAGGGCTGTGAGGACCAATCTCTGGAGATCCCAAGCCAGACTGGTGGCAGCAGGATTAAGCATTAAGCCAAAGAACAACACAGAAGCAGGTGTTTTGCTCTTCAGGGGCCAAAATCCCCTGGAAAAGCATTTCCAAGAACTGTCCCAAGAGCAGGAAACAGGGAGGAGCCTGGGCAAGCCTCAGGCTTCCACCTTTGAGGCCAAGGGCTCAGCAGTGCCAGGAGCTGCTTCAAGGCCTCATCAGCACATCTCACAGGGAACGTGGCTCCTTGTCTTGTCTTTTCCAAAAGAAATTCAACCAATTCTCTGCTGGGACCTTGCTTGCATGCAGAGGATCAAGAGGAGGAATGAGTCTGAAGGGGATGGGATCAGTCTGGGCTGTCCCAGCTCACTGTGCCTGAAACCCCCCAGGTGAGTGTTCTGTTATGTCTGTACTCCAGGCTGGCAAACACACAGTGGCACTTGGAATCAGCCTCTGGAGACCTTCATGGTCCTACAGGAGATGGGTAGGGGACTCAGTTTCTTCTGCTTCACAGGTTTTAGGAAGAACACTGTGAGCAGGACTAGCTACTGTCCCCCCTAAGGCCATCCACTTCCATGATGATCACTGTGTTCTCATCCCTGTGGATCCTGTGCTGCCTGACAGACAGACAGACCACCAAGTCCTTCTCCACCCAACCTGCATTTTCCAGGTGGCTCTTTCTGAAGTGACCTTCTTGTCTCCTCTGGCTTTGGGCTGGAGGAAGATGCACAGCCAAGGTGAAGACAGCAAGGGAAGGGAGCAGGGAGGGGGTGTTACACCAGCAGCAACACCTGCCCAGCACTTGGCTGAAAGCCCCAGCTCACCTGCTCCCACCTGCACAGCAGATCTGAGCAGCTTTAGAGCAGTTCAGCTCGTTCAGGGTGGTGGAGGATGCTCCTTCCACAGAATGCCTTGTGACTTTTCTTCTCTGGAGCAGCTCCAAGGAACAAAGAACTCACCCAAGAACTGGCTAGGCTCATTCAAATGAAATGAAAAATGAAAGGAGACAGAAGTTCTGGTGCAGAGCTGGGTAACAGGGAAGTCCTTGGGATTTTAGGTATTACACCACTTCACCAGCTGGCATTAGGATGGAGCTGGGGAACCAAACAGGCAGAAGGCAATGCAGCCCTCAGCTACCCTGAGGAAACCCATGCCTGATGGATTTGCACTGTGGCATCTGCAATCTGTCCCTGTCACTTTGCTGTGACAATGCTCTACTGCATTCAGAGCCACCAAAGCTGCCTGGAGAGAGAAAGGGCTGGGCAGCCCTGACACTTTAGAAAAATCCATCCCCAGCTGCAAGGATTTCAAAGTCCAGTCCCAAAGAAGAGACTTTTGATGCTGAGAGCTCTTTTTCAGGCAGGGTAGCAAAGCCCACATGGCTTTCCTTGGGCAGCCCAGCACGTCTGGCTGGCCACATCCCAGCAGCACAGGGGGAGCCAGGAGGCAGCTGGGACCATGGCACGAGCCACGTATGCTCCAGCATGTGAATCACTTCCTTACAGGGCTGTTTATTCCATAAAAGTGTTTACCTCCAAACCTTTGTTCTAGCCATCCCCTGGGATCATCAAAGCCTGGTCAGTCCCCAGAGTTTTGTGGATTCAATAGTGGATTGAAAATGGACTGGAAGAATCGACCGGTGCCGTTTATCTCCAGCTGGCCCAGAGCTGTGCTACAGATTCATCCAGGATGCCAAAGAATGTTTACCATTCTTTCATTTACAAAGAGAGGAATATCAAATTGTTTTTAATGCTTCCCCTTCCTCCCTGCAGATAATAAGCTGCTTGCTGCAGCAAGGGCTTTCCATGGGCAACATTTAACAGATGTGTTTTGAATCCTTGCACGGCAACCAAATGCTTGCACCAGTAATGTCTCCTTCTGTAGCCCAAAACGAGCCATATGGTTTCCAGCAGACTTTTTTTATACCCTCTGCAGGCCAGACACTGGTTATTCCTAGTTATTGTCATGGACAGTCACACAGCTCCCATCACCTCTGCTCCCTGGACTTGTAAAGGCTGTGTCTATAGATTTCTCCATATTCAGCATTTCAGCAGGATAATCCAGTGACCAGGCTGCTCTGGTCAGAGCATCCCTGTTCCTGCAGCCTGTCTCCTCCAGCAGATGTTTCCCAACAGGAACAACAACATCTCCCAGCTCTGAGGGGCTCCCCAGTCCCACCCATCCCACAGGCACTGGCACAGTCTGTACATCCAGCTGCAGGTGGATGCCAAGGAAGCACGAGCATGCTCCTCTCCTTCCTCACTGCAGCACCTGCAGTGATGGCCCATCCCAGAGAGGATGGATGTGCAGGGAAACCTCCTATCCAGGGGGAAGTGGGTAACAGGTGACACAGCAGAGCCAAGCAGCCCCTGGAGTTCCTTGGAAAGGCTGGGGAGCCCTGTGTGGCCAGCAGCATGCACAAGCAGCACTTGGAGAGAGCAGGACAAGCCATTTGCCTTCCTGCCTCCCAGACAGCAGTCAGGTGCCAGCGGTGCTGGCACGGGGCAGCGAGCGGCTGCAGCATCCCGAGGCAGCACCGACCCACGGGGATGGCAGAGGCTGCCAGGCCCTGTGCCAGCATGGAGAGCAGAGCCTGCCCAGAGACTACGGCTTCCCCAAGCCCTGCAGCACCCAGCTGTGCCAGAGACATCCCTGCCAGAGCAGCAGCAACGCTAACAAGTCCTGACTAATTAGCGCCTCTGTTTAACACACCCCAGCTATTCATCGAGCCAGCTGCAATTCCACCAGCGCTGCCTCTCCCATGTGGGACCAGGGCTGGCAGCAGCAGGGAGGGAGAAGGGGCTCACTGGTTGTGGTCAGTGCAGTGCTGGGTCTAGTCCTGGATGCAGAGCTCTTGTTTGAGCTCTCCATGATTGAAAATCCTAACAGCAGGGGCACACTGCACCCACCAGCAGCTGGTTGTGGTCAGTGCAGTGCCGGGTCTAGTCCTGGATGCAGAGCTCTTGTTTGAGCTCTCCATGATTGAAAATCCTAACAGGAAGTGGCCAAGAACACACAATGCAGAAATTCAGGGCATAAAACGAGCCCATCTCTGTCTGTTGGCAGCACCAGGGTCTGTGAAGGAAAGAGAACAACAGTCTGGCCAAAAGTCAGGCTCAGTACCTGCACTGCAGAATAATGCTCCTAAGCCCTGAGGGGTGTTGGACAAACAGCTTGTTCCTAGAACAGACTGAACACATTCTGCATCTCAGAAGTGAGGCACTCCACAGGACTGGCATCCCAGCCCCCACCAACAGGAATCCTGCTTTTTAAAATAAGAAAGGGGATTTTAACAACCTAAACCACTGTAAGGCTCCCCTTCTCATGGGCCAGCATGGGAAAGGGCTGATCTGTAAGTTTCCTCTGCAGCACATCCTGGGCAAGATGAGGACAGCTGGGAAAAATCCTGCCGTGCTGGATGGGAGGAGGAGATGTTTGATGCTCCTTTCCCATTCCATCTCTCCTGCTGGTGCGGCCTCTCTGCTCCTCCAGACATGTCCCAGCCCCAGCAGGTGGCATTGCAGAGCTGGCAGGGAGGTGACAGCCTGCCCTGGGGCTGAGGAACTGCAGAAGTGATGCTGATGGGATGCACAGATACAGCCACTGGACATCCAATGCAGTGTGTGCTGCTCTCACCTCCCAGCCTGTGTCCCACCCTTCCCACTCCCCTTCCCATGCCCTGCATTGCTGCTCTCCCCACCTAGCTCAGAAGTCACAAGACACATCCTCCTGTTAACATCCCACCCTCACAGCACGCTGGCTGCTCACACAGTGCCAGGGAGGGTGGATGCTGGGAGCAGACAGCACCTGGA
Source organism: Pyrgilauda ruficollis (assembly GCF_017590135.1). Classification (NCBI taxonomy): domain Eukaryota; kingdom Metazoa; phylum Chordata; class Aves; order Passeriformes; family Passeridae; genus Pyrgilauda; species Pyrgilauda ruficollis. The sequence goes on along the minus strand of NW_024527599.1, from coordinate 6,124,144 downwards.
GCAACAGACCCCACAGAGGAGAAGGCAGCAGCCAGCCAGGCTGTGTCTGTGGCCACCCCGTGACCTAAATACAGCTGTTTCATGCCACTAGGCAGCAGCAGTGACCAACATCAGTGCAGGCCTGGCCCTCCTTGTTTTGGGCTCCTCCAGCAACTGGAGCAAGCCAGTGCCTCTGTGGGAGGGCCTGGCCTCACCACAGCTCCCTTTTGGCACTTTCCAGGGCATCCCCACCACCCAGCCCCCATTCCTGCCCCTGCATGCTGCCCATGCCAGGAGTGAAGCACCAGGAGCCACACAACCCCACCACACTGCCAGCTGGCTCCATGGAGCAGGATCCTCATCCAGCCCCTCTGCACCCACCTCTGCTCAGCTCTTCTCCTCCAGCTCCCATTTTCCTTTGCTCCTCCCGTTCTTCGCTGCTTCTTCGCTGTTCTTCCTGCCGCCCCTGCTCTCTCCTCCCCCTCGATCACACATCCTACTCCACATTTGCTTTCTCACTCCTTCTCACAGCTCTCTCCATAATGCATTTCCACAAAATACCTCCCTTCTCATTTCATTTCTATTTTCCTTCCTGCCTCCTTCAGACAGCTTTGGACCTCATGGACTCCAAAGAGAGAAAAAGGTACAAAAAAACTCTCTAGATAGGCAGATGCCTCTTCCTCTCCACCTCTGTGCCCCTTCCTTTCTTAAATGTACAGATCTGTGTTACACCTCCAGTCTCCACCTGGCTTATCCAAAGGGGGACATGCTGTAGGTGAGGTGGTGGTTGACACCCCTGTGCCAAGGCCAGCAAACAACCTCTACAGCTACACCAGGCTGGATTCACACCTACCCCTGCAGAGTCCCAGGCGCATGGACGGGATCCAGGCTCTCAGCTAGGAGCCACAGGCTCTGTGAAGGTGAGGGGTGCCATTGAGAGATGAAGAGGAGAAATGAAAGCCCCCTCCTACCCTGGAGAGGGCTCCACTCAGCAAGAGAGCTGAGGTAATCCATCCCTTTCTGCCAGTGCACATCCACCTGAGAGTACCCCACTGCACTCCCACCCCAGACTGAGGTAGAGAGAACAAATCCTCTGCAATTTGACCTCAGAAGCCCTACATGACTCAGGAGCCTGCTTGTCTGGGAGATCCTTGTCATCCCATGACTCAATCATGACAAGCATGGCTCACAAGCAAATCTTCTCTGCAGAGCACATATGGATTTGATGTTCTTCTTAATGGTCCCTCAGCTCTCAGACTCATCCCACCAACAACTCAGAAGGTCCTGGTATGTGGACACGCCCCAGGAGGGTGTAACAGCATCTCAGGGGAGGCTGCTGGAGTTTGACATGCAGAGCACAGATCTGTTCCAGCTTTAATTTTGTGTGGAAACAAGCTGATGTGCCACAGGACCACACCTACTTCACCATGTTACTTTAGAGGCTGCCAGAGACGCTGCAGTTCAGGGGAGGCATGTCCTGCTTCTCCCCTCGCTGGGATGAACATCATCAGTCAAACCAGAAGAGCCAAGAGGGTGGGGGGGAGAGACAAGAGGAAAAGAGGGGTGCAGAGAGATAAAGAGAAGGAGATGGAAGCAAATATCACAGTTTGAGCAGGAACTACCTTTCTTGGACACTTTCCTCCCCTCCTTAACTGAGCTGTGTTTTTTAGTGGCCTTATGGGTGCTGGCAGCTTGCGGCACACGGGTGAGGTGCACGGGCAGTCCGGCGGCTGACATCAGAATAGCTGTCATGCCTACAGTGGGTACGAGGTCAACATGCAGGAAGGAAACAATGGGGAAACACATTCATTAAAAAAAAAACTTGAACCTTTCAAAGAAAATAAAAATAAAATAAAGTAAAATAAAATAAAACCCAAGCCTTTAGTTCTGAGGGCGTAAAATGTCCGAGAGGTAACAGGGTTGGAGTCAGCACAAGGAGAGGATCTGGAGGTTTTCAGAGGGAGGAGCCCAGGCAGCAAATTAAGGGAGGGAAATGTGGGCACATGTCTTTGTGCTGGTGGGCAAAGAGGACCTTCCTCTTTGGGCCTTAGGGCTCCTCAGGCACCCAGTCTGCTGTGGAGCAGAGTTCTGCTGACCGGAGCCCTGGAAGCAGCCTGAAGGATGAAGGGCATCACCTGTGAGCCCTGCAGGTCCTGCTCAGCTGCTCCCCCATAAAGCCACACATTCCAACAGTGTCACACTGAACCAACCCCCAGAGTGCAGCTGAGCTGCCTTCAAACACCAGGGCACAGCTGCCCCACAACCTCTCCTCCCTGGCACTCTGGTCTTCCCTCACTCCCAGCAGCAATGCAATCCTCATCCTCCCCCATCCCAGCCAGCTGTATCATTGGGATGCAGTTTGATAAAACTAATGAATCATTAAAAAGGACAGCCATTCCCTGAAGGCAAAATTGGCACACAGAAAGCTACAGGACTGATCATACTGATCTGAGATGATGTTTGCCTGTGAAATCCAGGCTACTTATAAATCATAACATTTCCCAGGTACCATACTGCTCTCACACTTACATCCAAGAGAACACCTGCTTTTGCTTTCCCAAGAGCAACTTCCCACCTGCAACAGCCAGCACCAGAAATAAGAAAAAAAAAATGCTTATAGTTGCAAACCAACAGCAGAAAACCTAACAGCCAGCATTTCCCCAGAAATCCCCTCTGAGGGCAGACCACATCCTAAAGCTGCAGACATTCCTGCTCAGTAATGCATGGCTAAAGCTGAGATTTCCAAAAAGTTTATTTTTGAAAGTCTCTATTCAGTCATATGGGGAAAGGAAGATTCTAGAGCACATTTGTTCAGGACAAAAATGAGGAACCTTGCCCACACATGACTGAAAAATCGAGTTATGATGGGAAACATCAGCTTTGTGTGCAAGTGGTAAGACTATTTTCTGCCTCAAATATGCAACCAGTCAAGAACGTGTGTCCTGTGACTACAAATCCCCTGTGCAAAGCCTGTGTCAGTGCCCCTCAAGCAGAATTACTCCTACACAGTGCTGACCACAATTTGTACCTCCTTTTCCTAAGGTCTGAGCACAAGTATTTCAGAAGCTGTTCAACTCCTTTCCTGACAGCCACAGCTGAATGTTTTTACTAAAACTTTCCCATCTAAGGGCCAAAAGACAGACAGCAGGGGTTTCACCAGAGAGGGAGTGGGACAGAGACAGAGGAAGGAGTTTCCCCAGGGTTACCCAAGGACTTTTGGAAGAGCAGGGCTGACCACAAGACCAGGCTGCCCAATGGATGGTGAAATGCACTTCCCAATGGAAGCAGGTAACCAGGCAGCAATGCACCACCCTCAAAGGGGATCCAGGTCTGAGATCTGGAGTTCTCCCAGTTGCCAGGAGCTGCAGAGCCAGAGGAGGCTCTCCAAAGCATACAACGGCTGGGTTAGTACCCCTTGCCCTACTGACAGCACCAGGCACAGCCAAGGAGAGCTCACCAGATCCAGAAATTTCACCAGCAAAGTAACTCCCTTTAAGTCCTAACTAAAGGCCACAAGCCTACTGCAACCCATCAAAGCCATCAGTCCACTACTCCCAGGGAGCCTTAAGGAACAGCTTACATGTCCCCAGAAACAAAAACTACTTGTTTTTTTCATGAGTGCAGCTGAGACCCAAAGCCCAGCAGCAGCACCAAAGCTGCCCCCTGCACCTTTCAGGTCCTTTCCCCTTCCAGCAGAGGACAGTCAAGGGTATTCCAAGAAGAGCAGTAGCAACTCTGACTAGAGAGGCTGGAGGAAAAATATTCTTGAGAGACAGGGGAGGTCTCCCACCACAGCTGGGGAAATCATCTCAGTCTGACCCCACTGAGGCTGCACAATACTATTCCTAGAACTGGTGCAGAAAAGGAACAGGAAAGTTGTCCCTAAAAAAGCTGTTTCTAAGCAGTGCAGTAGCACTGATGGCACAGACTGACATTTGAAAAGCGAGTCCAAAGACTACCAGGGATTATCACCACCCACGCACAGCTGTCTGATAGGCAAATGCAAAATTAATGTGTTCTTCTGAAGAGATCAATACTGTCTTGCTAACATTAGCAGGCAGGGCCCAGAAAAAAAAGATAAAACAGAGGCACAGGCTGAACAACTGGCTTCAGATTCTCAATGGCAGAGGGCAACAAAATTCAGACCAAGCAAAAAGCAGAAGCCACAGAACCTCAGGTGAGTTCAGCTATTCTATAATACAGCCCCCTCATACCTGGAAAAACATGTCCAAAACTGCCTGCCAGCATCATGAATCATCACAAAAAAAACCCAAAAAAACCCCAAACAAAAAACCCAAAACAAAAAAAAACAATCAAAAATCCACCATTTGTTCCACAAACTTTTTGTTTTTCTGAGCTGCACACCATCTACCCATCTACAACTCCACACAGACAAGCCAGGGCAAACAGGGGACCAGGAGAATTACCCCAACTCAATGTTCTCCTAGTTCTCATTGTTCAAGATAAGGTGTAAGTGAGAAATTACTTTTTCTTGGCCAATTTTAAATCTTCTGCTGCCTTAGGAGCTACATGCAATGAATCATGTTCTTCAGATTCAAGTCAAGAGAGCATTCAGAAAGGTTCTGGTGTTACATTGCTCTGCTGCCTCATGTCAACCCCCAGTAGCAACGATGCCTTTAAAGTTGAAATACTGGAAATCTCAGCATTACCAATCCTCACACAAGTTTGGGGACTGCAGTCCCCAGGAAGGGACATCCCTGACCCAGGCCTTAGCTGGGAGTGTGTTTTCCTGCAAGGTGCCAAAACAATACAGACACACATCACATTTGCAGATTGAGTCTCCAATTCTCACAACAATTTCAAGTCAGAACCTGTTCCAGGCATCTGAGGAGTTATGCCAGGAGCAAGTGTAGCCCTGGACCTGGATAAAGTCTCACCTGAATACAAGTTGCAACATGACAAGTTTGCCCAGACCAAGATTGCTTTGGATATGTTCCTGTGAGACTTCCTGCTGCTCACTAGCTATCCAGGAGCTTGAAAAATATTATTTTATATGTTCCTACTTTCCATTGGGCTCTGGGTTTCTTTCCTGCAAGGACTGCAGGAGGGAGGAGACAGAAAGCCTTGCAAGGAATCCTTTGGGATCTGATCCGATTCTGTGTGTGCAATAACCACATGCACAACTGCCTTTCTTCTCTTGCTCAAAGCCTCTTATTTGGCCAGAATTACAACATTAGTGGCTCCTTGGGGTAAAATTATTTTCACTGGAGCTATGACAACATCCACCAACTTTTTTCATCCTGCTGTGTAAATAAGGGACTTTTTGTAATATCCTGTGCAGAAGCTGAGCACAGGAAAAACAGCCTGACATTATGTAATGAGTGTTGGCCACACAGTCACTCACACCCAGCCCAACATGCCCCTCTGGCCACTGACCTGGATTTGCACAAGCCTCAGACTGGTAAAGGGCAGAGCTTACCTTCAGATAATGCAGAATCTCAGAAAATAATTTTTAATTTGTACAATTATATTCACCAGCAAAATCAGTATGGTTAGTACATCCCCAAATGCACCAGCTCCTGGAATCATGCAAACAAGAAACACCCAGTTTTATTTAACAAAAAGCTCCTTTTCAGACTTCATCTCAGACACAGTATTAGAAGGGCCTTTATAGGAGCACCTTGCCACCCCTCAGCCCCAAGTCACAGCAGCTAAAATCCATTATTCCCAAGAAATGTCAGTCCAGATGATCCTTAAACACCAACACTGTGGTTAAACAGTTTGCTTAGACCTGTTTGGCATTTCACTCTACTGATCAAATACTTGAGGGAAAAGAAAAAGCTTAAAGACAAGTTTCCACATGCACTTTGAAGTATTAAAATAGCTGAAAGCAAGGAAAAATTATACTTTTTTGTAGGAAACAGGGTTTAAAGTCAGCCTCATGATTTCTGGGATCCCAAGAGGTGCTTTCAGAAGACATGGGGTTGACAGTGTTACAAATCCCTGAGCACCCATCATACAAACAAAACCCAGCTTCTAATTCAGACTCACAGGATCCCTCATCTCCTGTTTAGCCACCAGAAGTTCCCTCTGCATCCAAGAGCTGCACCTGCAGCATTTCTCAACACCAGCCACGAGATTCAGGGGTTGTATCTGTCCAGCTTCAAACCAGAGCCAAGGCTGCTGAGATGCCAGGGGATGGAGATCAAGACTTATTTCCCAAAATAAAAATAAAGCCTCCTTCGTTTACATCTGAGACTTCTCTCCTCCCCAACACTGCTCCCCCAGCCTTCTCCACTGATGTTGTAGGAAGCAGTCATGCAGTGGGGACTGGAAAAACAAGAGGAGCCCAGCCTGTGTTAGAGAATAACCTGAGTAATGAGTAACTTGGACACCACCAGCAGGATTTTAATTATGAACAAAATACCACTTCCCAGAAGAGGTTCTAAAAACAGAGCAGAGCATAGAGGAGAAGAAGGTGTCCCTAAAGGCCCAGCCAATTAATATTTCAGTAAAACTTTTCCTTTTTACCAGAACTCCATTGCTTGCTTTTCACAAGAAATATCCCCAGAGATTTACTTTCCTTCCACTCCCTAATTAACTTGTATTAATCTTTCCTCTGCTTCTATGTAACTTTGAGGACTCAAATTCAGATTTCCCTCCTCCCTTGCACCTCTGAGGTGTGGGACACTTGGCAGCAGAGCACCTAAAGCTGTGTTGTGTGAAGACCTGGATTTGAAGGAGACCCTGGCCCCCAGGGAGCTGCTTCTCCACTTTCCTACATCTCCATGTGCCTCGTGCTGGCTGCCTCAGGGAGAGGTAAAGAATATTAAAATGAGTAATCATCCCTTCTTTTACACCCCCAGACTGCAACAACAGAGATACCAATTACAATTCTAACAATTTTATTGTATTAAATGGTGGCAAATGATTTATTCTATTGGGACTTCCTGCTGCTTTTTCTATCTGGTGGCACCACAAGGCACGAACAGACTGCACATATTCACCTCCTGTACATGGAGAATGAGATCACAGGTACCAACATTAACACAGCCTGGATTCACCAGCTCTGTGCTTTATTTACCTTGATGTGATTAAGTACCTAATTACACAGTCAGTGCTGACAGCCAGGGCATGAAAGGCAGAGCTGTTATAAGCAAGGGGAGTTCTGCTCAGGTCACCCACCTAGACAAGGTCTGAGCTTGACTTCACACCTCATTTCCAGTGATTTGCTAAGGAGGAGACAGAAGGGCTGCATGCTGCATGTCAGAGGACACCTGTGTTAGCCTTCATGCAGGGCCAGGTTGGCTACAGACACGTGCAGGGCAGCTCTCAGGATGGTGCCAACGTCAGATGAAGGGAAACATCAATCCTGGGCACCCTTTTCAGCCAGGGTAAAACCTGGCACTCAAGAAGAGACCAAACAACTTTTCTGGAATAAGGTAGGAACTACTGTCTTATAAAGAATGTAGCTGTCTCTGCTCACTTAGGAGCAAAGTTTGGTGTCCCAGGAGCAAATGACCTCAAGAGACCGTGCATGGGTAAGAGACAGAGGAAGGAGAGCGTTAATAGACATTCTGTAGTGTCTGAAACAGAGCCAACTCCAGAAGATATCAGATATTTAGCACTCCTCTACCAGGTAATGATACAGTTTTGAGAGCACAGCTGGTACCAGAGTACCCAAATCCCTGCAGTGCCACCACACCAGGGTCACTGGTTTGGCACTGGCTGAGCCAAAACACAGCAAAGGTGCCACTGGCTTTTGGCACAGCAACACTTCCACGGGAAGCTGACAGCACAAATTGTCATTTTCAAGGCAATACTATTTCAACTCTAACAAATCTACTCTGAAAAGGAGCATTGAAAACTAGCACTTTCATCCCTCACAGACATTCTCTTCAGTATATTTAGTAGTGTGTTCACAGGTTTGGATAACAAGCAAACCTGTATTCTGCTGCACCAGGAGACAATGTCTGATTCAACTTCTGTCTCCCCTTTCCCAAGACAAGGCATCACAATCCTCTTTAAGCTAAAGACCACCTGAGCTTTTTTCATAAAACCACACTGTGAAAAATCATATTAAAACCACACAAAATCTCATACCACTCCTCTCCTTTGACTTTAAAAAAAAGCAGAAAATAGCAGCTAGCACTGAGCTTGATTCACAGGCCCTTTCCTTTGCTACTTGCTCATCCACATGTACAGAAGAAGATGAATAGCCATGCCTCAAATAATCCCACTTCTTTTGAAAGACTCAGGATGAGAAAAACAGCTAATAAAGTTTGTCTACCCTATTCTTCCCCAAATCTGCCCTCTGCTTTTCTGGAAAATCTTTGGGTCTAAAACCTTAAACGCCAGCAACGTTTCTGACTCTTTCCATAAGTCAAAAATAGAAAGTAAGTGCTACAGAGAGGCAAACCTCTCATTCACATACTCCTAGGGACTGAGCAAATAAAATACAAGGGAGTTCTTACCTGCCAGGGCCTGGCTCACCCTGCTGGGTTTGGACATCTTGACAGGCAGGGCCTGGGCACTAGAGAGGAAAAAAGAGATGACTTTAACAGCAAGGATTAGAAACAGCCAAACAAAGACAATTCAGCAATGCACTGCTCCCTGCTGAGTGCCAGGGCCCTGGATATATTAGCAGGGATTAATTGCTCAGATGAGCCCCAGCTGGGACCCTCACACATGCACCCTTCTCCCACTGATCCAGCAGCTGTACTTAAGGAGCTGTGTCCTTACAAAGCTCTCTCCTAGAGTTACTTACCTGCAAGGGGAATGGCCTTAGAGCCATGCTGTATGTAGCTGCTTCCAGTCCTATCTTCTCCTAACTCATCCATTCCTCCTGCTGGACCCTGCTCTGATCCTGTGATACATTCCTGCTCTTGCCACTCCCCCACAGAGCAGCCAACCTGCACTACACATCCAAGGAGGATGGGATGAGGGAAGAAAGGCAGAAGGAGACCTAGAAGAGCTTGGCCTGTTTTCATTTGGACATCAAGAGAAGATGGACACCAAACGTGCCTTTCAGGTTCATCACCTACTTGTTTTGGCAGTGCTGGCAGCTGTACTACAACTTTGGGATACGTGGGCAGCCAGGGCTATGCCATTAGCAGGAGTTAGGCAGGAAAGGGGAGCAGCAGCAATGCTGATGGGGCATCACTAGAGAAGAAACCAAGCTGGATCCACATTAGCAGAGCAGGAACACTTGAAATCCAAATGCTGGCACAGAGAAGGCACCCATGGTCTTTGTCTCAGGTGGCCCATGTGTCTGGGATGGGTGAGGCTCATGCACCTCAGCAGCAGTTGGTGCATTCAGACCACAATCTCCAAGGACTCTCCAAAATTACACAAACCTGGCCAGCTGCTTAGGAATTCAGAGACTAAGATGGTCAAGAGCCCAAATTTCACCCACTATTTAGGGGAAACCTTCTTGTGTCCAGCAGGGATGCAAGAGCTGCCCTGCCCAAAAAGGCACCACGGAGGTCCCTCCTTTCAGTCTTGCTAAAATCTTTGTTCAGGTTCACATAACAATGACCAGGGATGAAAAGACTTTTGAGTGACACAATGCTGTTTCCCACCCCACCTGTCCCCTCTCCTACCTGTCCCAGTTTGGAATAGGTTCCCACATGTGTGCTGGCCTCCCTGAAGAACCCTGGGCAGGAGAGAGGGCTTGGTGCAGCTCTGGCAGTCTGGCCAAGTCAGATCAGCACCCCCAGACCCTTATAAAGCTCTCTGGACCACAGAGGTTTCCCTCCTGCCTCTTTCAAAGGCTGTGCTTTCCCTTCTGCTGCCCCAAATTTTGCAATGCCTTCAAATGATGCAACGGATTGTTCTGGCTACAATTCAAGCCCACCAAACCCAGGGGAAATCTTCCCTGTGATTTCAAAGGGCTGTAAATCAGATGTCTTTATGACTCTCCCTTTTTCCTGATTCACCACTTTGTCACAGCTTTTTCTTAGGTATTTCTCTACTTCTTTGTTTCATTCCTTTGCTTCATCTCTGCCTTTATGATCCTCTTCAGCAGATGGCAAGGAGCAGGACTCCTTGTTTTCCAGCTGTAGACATGAAGGGTATTTGAGGACCAGGAACTTAAAAGAACTGCTCCCAAAGAATCAGACATTGGACCTTCCCTCATTTCATCCTGAGAAGCCAAGAGGGCACCACTGAGCCTGTGACTGATACAGAAGTTTGTGTTTTGTTGCCATGCCCTGAGACGAAGCAGCACCTTGGGCACTTTCACTTCCCCATGGAAGGTAAAAATAAAATAAAGCACAAAGCTGAACCTTCTGCTGTACCGGGAGAAGAGGTGGGGGCAGGGAATCCTTCCAATGGGCTGGAGCACAGGGTCATTACACCTGAGGCTGGAGAAACCAAATCCAGAGCTGCCCTGGGAAGAGGATCACTGCTTTGAAAAGATGGCAGAGAAGTCCTTCACGCTTCTTTTCTAATTGTGTGACTCAAATCCAAGTCATCCATGAGTTAGAACTTGTATGAAGTTGTCCTGGTTTCAGCTGGGATGGAGCCAATTTCCTTCCTAGGAGCTGGTTTTGATTTAGGAAGAGAATAATGCTGATAACACAGGGATGTTTTAGTTGCTGCTGAGCAGTGTTTACACTAAGTGAGGCCTTTTCTGCTTCTCACCCCACCCCAGCAGTGAGGAGGCTGGGGGGCACAAGAAGCTGGGAGGGGACACAGCTGGGACACCTGACCCCAAGTGACCCAAGGAATATTCCAGACCACAGGATGCCATGATCAGTAGCAAAACCAGGGGGAAAACTGAGTGGGGACTGCTGCTTGGGAATGGCTGGGCATTGGTCAGTGGGTGTGAGCAATTGCTTAGGGCATCACTTGTTTTGCATGTTTCAATTATCATCAGCATTATTAATTTCCTTCCCTTCTCTATCCTGTTAAACTGTCTTTATTTTAACCCATAATTTTTACTTTATTTCTTCCACTTGTCTCCCCCATTCCCCTGGGGGAGGATGGAGTGAGTTGAGGGGCTGTGTGGTGATTAAATGTCTGCTGGGTTAAGCCACAACAGAAGTGAGAAGAGCCCTTGAGATCTTCAGAGAGAAACAGATAAGCACTTGATGCATTTGCAAGCAATCAAGTTTGGGAAGCTGTGAGTGCACTGCAGATAAATTACCATCCATGAGCCAGGAAACAGTCACTGGTCAGCTGCACTTCTGGTGTAAAGGCAAAATGTGTCAGCTTTGGCTGCTGGAGACTTTGAGCCAACTGATGTGATGATGGAGAAACCAATACTTCTTATTTCACCAAATACACACATTCATTAGCAGTATCCCAGCTAACAGTGCTGTGGGATATGCTGACCCATCCACTCTGCACCGTGGGAGCAGGGCTGCCACGCTCCCTGAGTTCTGTTACAACTGCAGAAAGCCCAAAGGCTGACGAAATCAAGGGAAATCCACACTGCTCTGAGGTACCACAGCACTGTCTGGGCAAGTCTGCAGCCACAGTGCGTGGGAGGAAGTGCTGCCATGCCAAAAAAGGTGAGGAAATGCTCCTCAGAGCCTACCCTGGGTCTAAAGTGGGGGTTTGAGGGGAGGAAGGGGATGAGGTAACAAGGAAGGATATTGCTATTGTAGTGTAACGTGGACTGTGCATCCAATCATGGAACATCACAAGCTCAAGATATTCCAGCACTGCCATACCGGTGCTGGCTTCTGGGGAAAGGTCCTGCTCATTTATTGAAAACAGCTCAGGTAGGAGAAAAAATGATGTTTTGGGTAAGGGAGATCCGGGTAGCATCAGTGCAAGAGCAAGCACTGCAGTGTGGAGAGATGAGAGAGAGCCACTGAGACACCTGCGCCTGCTGCCCATGGAGATTTCTCACCAGGCAGTGCCTTTGACTCCTGGCCAAGTGTTCTTGCAGGTGCTTGCAACACCTGAAAGTCAAAACCTGAATTCTCTGAATGTGTCTTGCTACCAATTCCTCCTTCCTGGTTCAATTTTGTCCTGCTGTTTGCCACAGCTCCTGCTCTCCCACTGCTCTGTGTGCTGGATGTTCCTGAGTGTAACAGGGATCACCAGGTTGTGAACAAAAGGATGCAAAATATGACAATGTTCTCAGAGATTCAGCAAGACCCTGGTAAGATTTCCTACCACTGGTTCCCAGGCAGTCTGCTACAGGAGGCAGACAGGGCAGACTGAGCTTTCAGCATGACAAACCCACTCGCTTCTCCAGAATTTCAAGAATCTGCAACACCAGTGAGACAGCAAAGCACAAGCCCAGCAAGGAACTGTGTCAACAGTTTGGAATCCAGGGCTGCTGCCACTTCAAATGCTGGGTGGCCAGGTTGGAGCCATCACCTGAGCCACACATGCACAACAGCCCAATGGAGCAGAATTGGGGAAGCCTGCAGGAACTCACCCTCTCCACCTGGTATGGCACTTTCTTCCTTCCTCTCCCCTGCACACAACCAGCAGGCCACAGACCTCTGTATCATGGCATCCTTGTAACCCTCTGGGCAAGAGCAAACACTTCTCCTCACAGAGCAGGGCAGCATCCAGCCCTGCTTCACACTAAGTGCTACCACAACTCCTTCAGGTCCAAACCCCTTCCCAGGGCTGTGTGTCAGGTGACATTAATGACCCCACCTGGTGGTAGCCCCATGCTGGCTAAAAGGGCTGCAGGACAACTCACAGTGGAACCAGCACCAGGAGAGCTCCTCACCACCCAAGGAGCTCAGGGGAACGCCTATGGACAAAGCTGAAGGATACAAAGATGGAGAGAAAGAAGGAAAGGCCCTGGTTAGTGCCCTTCCTGATCCTACAAAGCACTGACTGGATGTTGTTCCCCATGGCAGATTTGGGGTGCAGCATCTCTTAAGAACACCCCAGTTCTGTCAGCATGCTTTTCCAGCTCCCAAGACCTCCATTCCCACTGATTTTATACGAAATCCTGCCCCCATCAGCTGCCTGTCTTATTTGTAGGCACAACCCAGAGCAGCAGCCAAAGCCACATAAGCTCAGAGAAGCCTGCAGAGCTGCTGTAGGGATTTGCTTGGCTGGGACACTAATTAATATCCCCCAGAAGATTGCTTCCTGCAGCTTTACTCGCTCATATTACAAGCAGGGCACTCCTTACTGTGCTTCAGGAGTGCCTTACTCTGTAATTAGCACAGTGTAGGGAACAGGGGAGCTCTTGCCCTAGGGAATTGATGCTTTCCCATGTGGAGTGGGAAGGATTTGCCAGGAGATGGCTGGGATCCTGGTTAACAGTGCTAAGGACACAGCCCTTGCCATGGCACACTCCTCGTGCAGATTCCAGCACTGTCCATGAGAGGCCACATTCATTAACTGTGCTTAATCCACAAGAGGAAACTAAGGCACCAAGAAGCAAAAGAACTTGCCCACATGTATGGAATTTATTAGCAGCACAGCCAAGGATATTAGCATCTAGTTAAGCCTTGGCATTCCTCTCTGGGTTTTCCAGTGGCTTTGACCCTCTTGAGAGCAGGAGGAAATTAAAGTGCATTTGGCAGTGCTGGAGCTCCGCCTGCTCTCACACCAGCATCCGCCCTCCAGCAAGCAGGAAATACATTTAATCACCCTCAGTGGCACAACAGCCCGGGCATGCCCGTTCTGGGGGCTACCCCTGCCTGCTTGCCTGCTAGAAATAACTGTAACAGCCACACAAGGAGTTAGGCAGATTTCCAGGATGAACTGCAGCTTGTTCTCAGCCCTGCAGGAGAGAGGTGCTGCCATTTTTAGCTGTGTTTCCTAAAGAAATTGGGTGTAAACAATTGCACTACCTTTCAGTCTCTCCCAAGGAGTTTTTGAGCCCTTCTGCCAGTTGCAGCTCAGCCACCTCTGCGAGTTTTGTGGAGATCAGCAGTTTTGTAAAAGCAAGTAATCTGTCAGGGCTGCTTTGGAGCCAAAGCTTGTGGGGTGAACATAACACAACCTTTAGCAGACACCAGAGGATCCACCGTGGCCCAGTGCTCCCCTCCCTTGGGTCTCTGAGCATGGGCCAGCACAGGAATTGCACATCACAGCTAAGAGAACACAGCCAGAATCCTGTGGCAGGATAATTAATGCAGGATAATTAGCCAAAAGGTTAGACTGTTGGGTGATGTGGGGCACTGACTGCAAGGGAAGGGGAACTAACCATCACACTATGTCCAAGGGGGGAAGACAAGGAACCTAATGGATAAAATAACCCAGGAATGCTCTGGGTTTAGGAATTAAATGAAACACATTGTTAGAGTTTGCTACTCAGGTTTCCCCTAATTCACAGAAATTAAAGGATTTTCTGCTGGGACATGGGTTTCATGAGCCTGTAACTCCAGCCAGGAGCAATTACACCCACCCAGTGGCATTTCCGACCAGCACAGGGCCGATGGGGAAAAGCCATCCTGAGCTGTCAGCTGGGGATGAAAAAGTCCCTTTCACATATGGCACCCTGCTGGGAGACAGAGATTGCCCCGCTGTGTGCACTACTTGTTCTGGCAGGGATAAAGGAGAGCTGAAAAACTAATCCCAAAGGGCTGAAGATCACACCCCATGGGAACAGACAGCTGGTGGCCAGGGGAGTGGGGCTCACTGGGGGTGTGGGTTTTACACAAGTCTGACAGCACTCACACACACTCCCAGGTATCCAAAGAGCTGCCACCTGCCCTGGGTGCCATGTCCTGCTGTCCCTAGCATAGATTTAACTGTACAATCTCTTTCATCCCCCAGAAAGGCTGGCTTGGCTAGAGATGATTGCCAGGACACCAGTCACCTCACCCCCTCTACAACACAAACAGCTGAGCTGCAAAACAGGTTCAAACAGCCCAACCTCAACCAGCCATGGCAACCAGCCATGGGCACCTCCTGGCCACCCCTCTCCTCCCAGTCAGCATTGCCTGGGCCATGGGCTCAGTTCATGGTCAGCAGCCCGTGGCAACCCCCTCCAAGCATCACTCTCCCATCCTCCCTCCTCTCAGGACAGCCTGTCCCCCCAGCAGCAGCACACAACGTACCCAGACCCTGATCAGCTCCAGACAGGCTTGTGGGGCAACTGCTGCAGCACTTGGCTCTTCCTTTTCAAACTCCCCACCCTGAGTCACTTTGCAAATCCTTTGGGGAGGGATGGGGGCTCCAGGCAGCCCAGTGGCCCCACGCACCCACCAGCAACTCCTGTGAGAGGGGGAATTTGGCAGCTTCTTCAGGAGACAGCAAGAGCCTTACTGGGGGCTCCTGCAGGCAGTGCTGAGGTCTGATTTTCAGCCCTACTCGAAGGTGACTGGAACAGAGAAGCACTGTGGATGCTTAAGGCAACACAAAAAATCACCAGGTGGAAAAAAAAGCACCAAAAAAAAGACCGTGAGAAAGAAGAACAGGATGTCAGAAGTCATTTCACTCGAATGACCCTGAAGAGGGAAAGTCCTGACACGACACTAAGAAAAACATCTCAAGATTCACAGTCTTGTTTAAAACACAAATGAGATTCAAAACAAACCTCAAACCCCTGTGCCTCGTGCAATTAGCAGAATGTGCTTCTAACACTCTGCTAGATCTCTTATCTCTGTACTTACTTGGACAGGTAAGTCAGCCCTGGCAAGTTCCCCTGCAGTTTCTCAGGGGTTCAACAGCTGGATTACTCCCAGTGAAGCGAGTGTAAGGCTCTGCCATTTCCAGCCATTCACAAACAGAGGGAGCAGTCAGACAGCCCTTGCTGGGTCACACTTGGTGCCAGCACTGCCACAAACAGGCCACACACACCTCTGCCAGCAAGAGCTTGAGCACAGGAAGAGTTAAGATCCTGAAAGTGGAATAACCAACTGTGGCTTGCCCCAGCAGCTCATGCCATGGAGAGGAGCCAGGCTGTCAGACCACAAGACTCTGCTTTTCATTGAGCTGGCAGCAACCAAAAGGCCTGAAGAGAAGTGAGGTTCTGCCTCCCCCACCAGTAAGGTGCAAACACAGCCCTCCTTTGGCTCTAGTCGACAGGAGCTGAAATCCTGGGCTGAGAGATGCAGACTGGTTGCAGCCCTGTCAGAGAAGAGCCATAGGGAAAATGGATCCAGTGGCACCTCTGCTCTTCATCACCACTTAGCCTGAAAAATAACTTGCTTTTGACAGAGAGTTCAGGACGTCTTAACCACATGCAATGAGTACTATGGTCCCTCCTTGAAGGGGAAGAGCTCAGAATGAGCAGAGCAGTGCTCCACTCTACTGCCTAATTTTAATTAAATGTGTTTACAAGTCCCCTTTTCCTTCACTGAATTCCTCTCAAAGTTGTTTTTGTAACCTAACCCAAAATACCACTGGCACTATTAATTTTCTCAAGCCTTCAGAATCTCAACCTGAGTGATTTACCCTGTTGGTTCAGGGAGACTGGTAGACAGGTAGACTGGGACTGTATTTCAAATGGGAAGGAAAAAGGTAGAAAGCAGAGGGGAAGTCTCTTCATCCACTGTACTGGACATACAGACACAAACCTCTCCCTCCTAGGGACAAGACCCTTGTAAAATCCTCTGGGACAGAGAGGCTCCTGGATGCAGACCTGAGCACAGCAGATCTGTTGGACACACGTATGGTATTTAAAGGTGAATTGGATCTGTACCTGACTCCGTTAGACGCTGCCAGTGCTGCACTGAGGCTCCCAGTCTGAGCCAAAACCACGGTGTTCTGTGCACCGAGTCTTGGTGTTGACCTTGCTCCAGTCAAAGTGGGTTTGTTATAGGGCACGAAGCCGACGTTGGAAGAACTTACTGACGCTGTCCTCCCGGGAACCTGATGAGTAGTGGAAGAGTTGGGAGAGTTTGTCATGGAGTGACGGTAGCGTGTGGTGATGGGGCCAGTCCCGTTGTTTGGCCAGCACTGCTGGCAAGAACATCCCATCCCTGTGTGAAGGAGTGCGGTGGAGGTCGTCACGGGATACGGGGTGTCCAAACGCCTCTGAACGCTGCGGCGGAACCTCGTGGTCTTGTTGGTCTGGACTTGAGCCACAAAGTCAACTTCGTAGTTGTAGCCCAAGGACCTGAGATCCACTCGCTGGTGGTTGGTGGCATGGGCCTGCTCCAGGAACACGCAGACGTTCATCTCGTACGGGGACCACCCGCCCTCGTCGTTCTGCCACTCCCAGACGATGCCCTGGCCAGCAGCAGAGTCCCCTGGGAAGACATGCCTGCGGACAGCCCGCATGGTCCCTGTGTGCGAGAGGAGGGGAAATAAACACAACCATTTAGTGAGCGGAGAACTAAGAGGGATGTTGTCCCAGGAATTGTTTCTGCACAGATCCATGCTGCCTACATTGGGGTGGTCCTTCTCATTCTCCCTCAAGATGGGCACTAAAAGACCTCTTCCCAACAGGGCTGGGTTTGCTCATGAAGCTTTGAAAAACGCAACATCCCTGAGATCCCTGTCCCTCTGCCAAATCTGATTGTGGGCTGGCAGCAGGTTCAAAAGCTGCAAGGAGGAAGGGTGGGAAAGGAGGGAAGGAGAGAGGATGCAGACACAGACACACCCAAGCACAAAGGCACAGTGATCACATATGCCTCCCTGACGTTAAAAGGAAAAAAAAAAGGAAAAAGAAAAAAAAAATCAGGCTGAGGCACAGATCTGGTTAAAAAAAACACAACTCCCACAGCCTTGACAACAGAGTAACTATAGAGACAAGACACCATCGGGAAGTACTTTGTAGGAGCACTTAAGGGGCTGAACGCCCACTTCGTTACACAAGGGTTGGGGCAATTTTGGTCTTGGGAGAGCGGGTGAAGCCCCACAAGGGGCAAGGGCAAGGACTTTGGAGAAGGGCAAACTTCTGCAGGCTCCTGACTGCTGGGAGAGAGAGCAAGACTAGAGAGGCAAAGATGAAGTAACTTGCAAACTGGAGAGAGCAGCTGTTCAGACAAAGGGAGAGAAATGGAAGGAGAAACACTACTCCTGCAAGGCCGCTCGACAGCGACAGCTGGAGCTCGAACTCCCTGGAAGCTTGGCTTTCCAGGATGACTTCACTCCTGGGTACTTTATCCCTTACTTCAAAAAAGCAGCAGCCTAATGAGAGGGAAGGAAGCCACCCAACAGGACAGGAGCTCTGTAACCTTTGAAAAATGGGTCCTTGGCAGCAGGGTCAAAATTGCTACTGCAGGAAAAACCCTCAGCAGCATTCTGCACAGAGAAAGAGGAGCAGGAAAAGCTGTGAGGAAAGCAAAAGAGGTCTCTAAAGAGGTCATGAGAGTTATGGCACTATGTTCTAGGACCCCAGGTGAAAACTGGCACGTTTACAATTACCCACACCTAAAGCCTGAGAAGAACTGCCCCAGGATACCACTGGAGACTCTGTGGGGCATAAGCAATCCAGGCAAGCTTCACACCCAACAAGCACATCCCAAAGAAGAGGGAGGACAGCCCACGTGGGACTCCACACTGCCAAAATCAGGCTCTGCCTGCCTGCATGCTGGCATGAGGATCATGCTGCTGTTATTGTACCCAACAGTTGTGAAAACTGTGTTTCCTTATCTCAGCACTGCTGGAGCTCCAGCGATGACACAAAGGCTAAGGCTCTCTCCAAGGCAGAATGGGCCAGACCAAGGAATTCCAGGACTTGTGTTTCTGCTCCAGAGCAGCACCAAGCATCCTGCTGATTGCAGAGCAGGACTCTCCAGTGACACCAGCCAACAAACAACATCTTATCAGTACACTTAAAACACTACTAGCAGCCAGTCAAACACAGCAACCTCCTCAAGAGCTCAACCATGGAGCTCAGGATTCCTGTGGGACCAGACCTTCCTCTGGCAGAAACTATCAGCAGAACCAAGATGACCTTCCCAGCCTGGAATCGATGTCTTAGTGGAAAAGCAGACTAAACAGCCAAAAGCAAACTCTAGCAATGACTTCTCCTATCCAGCAAGTCCTGCCAAGTTTCAGAAACACAAGCAGCCTCAAATAGGTGGATAACTTCAGGAATGAACCCCTGAGCAGGAGGAGGACTAGGGTTGGGACTGGACTGGGAATGAGATGGTGAGACATGCATTACATTTAGGAATGAATGCAGGGAAGCTGCTCCCAGAGAAAGGGGACTACTACAGGTAAGGCAAGGTGTCCAGCGGGACACATCTCAGGAGATTAGCAAGGCTTCCCCTGCTCCTTTGGCAGCTCAGAAGCTGAAAGCAGCACAAAGGACTGTAGGACTTGTGAGCAACTTGTGGTTTTAACACCCTCAAACAGCATTAGAAAGATTTTTAGGAGTCAACAACACCAAGACAATGCACTTGGAAAACATCTCCCTTCCCCCAGACTGGCAGGGAAACTGGCATTCCTCTCCAGGGTGGGCAAACAGCTGTGGTGAGAGGACAACTCCTGCTGCTCCCCTGCACTCACTCCCAGCTAATCTGCCTTGAGCAGCAGCTGAAGCCCACAGCTAATCCTGCCCACAAGATCCCCCCGCACAGCTGTCATTCCCTGCTGCTGGGGACGCTGCTCCCGTTAACACTGGCTTCCTGTTATTCTCCCTGGCTTCCTTTGAAGAGCCTATTTATCTGTCTAATAGCTAATGAGCAGAATACAACAGCCTATTTTTTGCACTGTTTAAAGATTTTTCATGGGGATGTTTCCTGTAGAGATTCTTTTCTCCAACACATGACAAAGTTCAGCTGGCGGCTCGCTCAGAAAGGTTCATGTTTAAGGCAGAGCCTTGCAGAGAGAAAAAGCTTTGCTTAGAATTGGGCCATGGCAAGGGGATATGAGAGCTTTTCCAACAGTCACGTTGCAGAGCACACAGGTATTTGTGGAGGGAGGTTAATAGCAGTGGCCACTCTGATCAGCATCCCTTTGGATCAACGGGAAACACTGCAGGAGAGCTGTGGAGCAGAATCAGCCTTTTTGTTATTAAAAACTCAAACGCAGATCTAGACCAAGGAAAGATGAGATCATACTAGCCAACATAATTTCCAGAATTGAACTGGACTGTCCCCCAGAGAAGAACAGCTCCAAACCACCCTCCAATGGACAACAGTCACTGAGTGTTTTGAGATCTTTCACAAGGACCTAAAGAGACACTAACCCTCTAAGGACAGACAGTTGTACTTGTGGAAAATAATGTCCCATTCACACTGGGACACATTTCACCCACCCCACAGGCGCTCTGCTCACCTTCAACAGATACCTTAGGACTGCTGTCCACAGGTTGGAGCACTGGCTGAAAGGGCCAGAGGCTGGAAGGCTCCTTCACAAGCTTGGCATGAAAAAAACCAGGAGAGAAGCAGTTGCTGGTGCCAGCTCTGGTGGTCCACACTGTACCACTCAAAGCCACAGCCTCAGCCAGCCTTCCAGATGTTTGAACAGGCCAAGCTGAGCACACCTGCCAGGGCATCCAGCTTAGAAAGCTCCTCACCTCACCCAGGACACCACTAGATAAACTCAGCCTAAGGTCACCAAGTCAGAATAAAAACACGGATGCAGCTGTGATGACCACTCACATTTGCCCCAACCACTTCCCTTTCCTGCCAGAATTGGCTGATCATGCAGTTGATTCAAAATATTGCTCATTTACTGTTTCAACTGGCAAGAAACCAGCACATGCCCCTCTTTAAAGCTTGGGATGATGCTCAACTGCACCCTGGAGTGATAGGAGAGACACTGACAAAGGGGAAACTGATGGATGGAAAATTTTCCAAAGCAGCCATTCATTTAGGGTGTGTAATTTGGGATCTCCCCGGATTTTCCAGGGATGAAGTGCATGCATTCCATCCTCGCCACTTTCTAAGCTCCAGCTGTTCAGCACATCTGGAGCAAAAAGGGCAGGAGTCATCTCTGCAAATTCTGAGCTGCTTCTCCCAGTGACCCTAGGAGGTAGAATGAAAATCAGGTCTCAATTCTGCTATTGAGCCCATCCTGCCCTTTCTCCCTGGGAGGAAGCGAGCCAGGCTCACACAGCACAAGTGGAGGGAATATTCTGCTGCAGCATTTTGGTGTCACGCGGGGGCCGCAGGCACTCGCAAGCAGCTTGAGCAGGGCTGCATGCCAAGCTAAAGCAGCTGGCACTCCAACTCCAGAGGGAGCAAGGGATTCAAGCAGGAGGGTTGGAATCGTAAAAAGGCCTCTTTTACGCAAGTGATCTTGAATGGATTTGGGGAGGAGGGAAGTTTCCAGCTCTCAGAGCTCTGGCTCACAGGCTGGGAGCTCCACGAGTCCCATGATGATGCTCCTGAAGAGATCATGGCTGTCTGCCTGCACCCAGCTCCACAGATTTTTCCACACTGGGCAGCAGACAGCATCAGGAGAGCAGCAGATGTGCTCACAGAGCTGCCCAGCAAGGTAGCAAACAGCAGAGCTTTGCAGGGCTGTCACACACAGCACAAGGCCCTGCTTGTCCCCAAGCACACCAGCAGAACGGCTGGGGAAGCTCCCTTACCTGTATCCTGCCGGAATTGTGTCAAGCTTGGAATGTCGATGACATAGGGAGCCAAGGCGGGATCCGCGTGTCCCAAAGGGATGCTGCTGACCTGCCCCGACCCTGAGCGCCGGCCCTTCTGCTGATAGGCCTGGATAACCTGCTCAATGTAGCTGCAGACATTGCCACGGTAGGGCCTCCACCTGCCAAATTCATCCTGCCATTCCCACACCGCCACTGCCGTGGAGCTGCTGCTGTGCCCCGGGGCAGAAGCGGGCGGGCCGGCCAGCCCGGCTGAGCTGCTTCCTGCTCCCTGAGCTGCTGCCATGTTCCTCCCTGAGCTCCGGGCACGCCGCGATTGGAAGTGGCAGCTGAGCTGGCCTTACACCATTTTCTCCCGAGGACCTGCAGCAAGAAACAGAGAGCACAGGGAGCTGAGAATGGCGTCCCAAATTGCCCCACCCCACATGCACATCACACAAGCCACCTGAGACGGAAACAAGCTCCGACTTTCACAGAGGATGTTCACTAGGGATTTAAGAGAGTCCAGAGAAAGACTGGCCTCAAAACCCTCTGGCTGAGGGTGAGTGAGGTACCACCACTCACTCCCTGCCAGTGCTGGCAACTTCTGCTAATTGAGGGCAAACACTCTTCAGGGAGACTGTTTCCTGTGGTTTGTGGCACCAAATACCACCTGAATCCCCACAGATCTGTACCAAACCGTCCCCGAGCCACGGCTGATCTGTGTCAGGCAGACCTGTAAGCCTTGGCACGAGCTCAGACAGACACTCACTAGCCAGCAGTGTGCCAAGGCAAGCTGCCATTCTGCCCCTTCCCCATGCTCAGCACTGCTCCTGGCAGCATCACACTGACCACCCCAATGTGAGCTGCCAAATGCTGGCTAAATACTCATTCACAGAAATGACTGAGTTACACAAATGGTTCCCAAACTCTTCACACTGATCTAAGATCCAGGACTACATCATCAGCTCCATTCAGGCTTCTGACCACCTAGTTTTGGCCCAGGATCAGTCCTGTGACCCCAGTGCTGCATTACACATGCAAACAAAGCCAGAAGACAACTCTTAAGGCACAGTTTGCAAATCACAGTACACCCTCTTCTTTAGTTCAGTGTGATCCCAGCAAAAACATATGGGAAGGAGTACAAGAGAACCAGGAGCACAGGGCATAATCAACTGCCTGTGCTGAGGGCACTGATTTAGTAGGTCCTCAAGATCAAAGCACACCTATTTGCAGCTTCTCAGGCTGGAAAACAAGGAACATCCTGAAATGAGGAACAATCAGCACTAGAGACTCAAGCCCTTAAGAGATGATTTGGAGAAGAATAGAGAAAGTGTAGGAGCCCAAAGACCAGACAAAGACACAAAGGACAGTGAATAAATTCCAACAAGAAGAGATCACCACTCTCAGCCCCCAAGGGATGTAAAAAGAACAGATCCAAAGGCATCACATGATCACCCAGCGACACCAGAGGTCTGATATTTGACATTCCTTGTCTGTTGTGTCATTCCAAGGAATCCTGTCCAAACTATCTGCACACACATCTGTCCAAATGCTGGACGACCACTTGGAGATCCTCACGCTGGTGCTCGTGTGTAGGTGGGTTTGGCTGTGAATGAGTGAAGCTCATTTTGTTTTAAAATAAATTCGCCTTCTCCCTTCTGAGGTCTCACGTCATTGATTGCTCGCTTAACTCCCAGCAGTCAGCAGGGAGCCGTGAGCTTCCTTCCCATCCAATGGAAAAGTTCAGGTCTCCCAAGAGGCAGAGCAGCAGTGGGTGGCTTCCACTGGAGGATGCCATCTGCACAGAGAATGACATGCCTGCCGGATGGGGGAAGATCCCACGCTCCGTGGAGCGTCCCATCCATCATGCCCGTGTGGCTTGATAGCTTAAAAAAGACAGAGGAGAGTGAGCACAGAACAGACACACCCACACGTCTGCATTTATAAGAAGAAGGCAACAGTTTCCCCAGGAATTGAGTGTAAATTAGTTTATGAGGTGCTCTGAGATTTTTATACGACACCCCCAGCTCAATTGCTCTTGGTGACAAACCGCTCCAGATCACCAAGATCCTACCCTGGCCTCTGCTATTAATCTTTTCCTTGTAATCCATTCTCACCTAACACACCAAGGACAGTCATTGCACTGCTCAAAACAGCAAATTAAGACTTAAGGTATCAAATCCAACACCTGTCTCTGCCACTTCTTTTTATGGCAGGTTTCACACCAACACTTTTCCAGCACAAGGACCACCAGCATTGTCCATGCTCAACTCAGAGCAAAAGCCAGGCTGTGGCATTTTCTGTCCCAGCCACCTCCATTAGGTGCTCTGAACCCCAAATACAGAACCAACACCGTTTTCCCCCCCAAAGCTGTTACCAAATACTCATCAGCAGCCGCACGCCGAGCAGAGAGGAGGGAGGCTGTGAGGAGGGAGTCAGCGGCTCGTTTTCCTTCCTTTCTGAAACAGCAGCAGGAAATGCAAACAAGCAGACACCGCAGCAGAAAAGCCACCTCCTTCCCGTGCCACCTCACACTCGCTGGGGTTACAGCTGGGTGACAACAGTCTGTCCCTCAGCCCGGGGTGGCAGCGATGCTGTGAATCCTGGAGCACACGTGAAGGTACCCGGGCTGGCTGCACGTGAGTGTCGTGTGCTCCAACATCCACTTCCCCACCAGAGTGGAAAAATATTTCCTGTGCTGGGACTGCTGCTCCAAAGGAGGAGCGAGGGGCGTATTTCAGCCTCCTGCCAGTTCTTGCTGAAAGCTGCTGGAGCCAGCAGCTGTTTGCACGGATTGGGAAGTGAGGAATGCGGGAGAGCATCAGTAAGCCAGAATTACACAAGTCCTGGAGTTATGGCAAATAAGAAAGAAAAGGCCTAAAGTTGCAGTTCCTGGCTTCTCTTTGAGAATTCAGCAGCACACAAATAGTGAAAGCTGAGAAATTCAATACTGGAGCTGCTTGAACAGTGTTCAGCATTACACCACAGCAGAAAGGGATTGGGGAAGAGTAGCATGTATTTTGGGATGTGTTACACACCCAGCTCACATCTTTACTCAAATCCCATGGACCTGAACACTTTCATCTCAAGCTTTAAAAACACCTTGAAAAGCTGAAATTCACATCAACCCTAAAAGCTCTTATTCACCAAACAGTCATGGCTCCAGACAGAAATCCTCTGGGCCACCCTTCCTCCAGTGAAAACAAACCCCTGGCTAATTCAAGTGTAGACTTAAATATTCCTGCCAGATGCCCTTCACTTTGAAGGTATTTGGTAATACTGGCTCAGAGCTTGAGTATGGATTTGTTCGGTTGGAACTTTACACCCAGCACAACCTCTGAAAAATGTGTCCACATGGCTTTAATTGGGGACTTGGACAGGAAAAAAACTGAGTGCATTTCAGATGAGTTTTCCAGCAGCTTCACTCCCTGCTCCTCAAACTCCAGCAAATGGTGGTGAGAAAACTGGAGAACGGGAATTAAAGCCTTTGAAAGCTGTGTTTAATTCGCTGTTCTACTTCCAGAAAGCAGATTTTTCTTTCGCTTTAAATGCAGGATCTTAAAATTCATGGGTCTGAGATGATTTCTAAAAATGCCAACTCCTTTTGTTAAGTTTCTGAACTTGAATTGCCAGCGCTGATAAAAGTTATCACGAAACGCGAGCTTGTACCTGGAAAAGAAAAAGAGCCTTGGGAGCTCTTGAGCTGGGCGGAATTAAAAATAAAAATCGCCAGATAGGTAAAATAGAGACTTCTCAGCAGGTTGTTCAGAAAAGAGAGTGCCCAGGAGGGATCGTTAAGCATCAGGGCACCACTTTGAGAGACAGGACTGGGAGGGCACCAAAGATCCCATGGGAAGAGATTACACAGGGATTAGGGGAGCACATAAAGCACAGGGAGGCTGCAGGGCTGCAGTAAAACGTGACCCTGTGCAGGGGGCACGACTGGAGCAGCATTACAGGTGCCCTGCGCCCTCCTCCGACCCCAAACCAGGGCCCCCACACCAGCTGAGCTGCACTTCTGGGCACAGCAAAACCCGATGCACCAGGGTTAGAAGCTGTTGCCGGGTAACTCATACCCAAACACACCTTCCCTTACACAAGCACCCAGCACCGATTAGCACCAACCAAAGAGAAAGAACAGAGCTCGGCAGGAGGGAAGGGTCACAGAAATAACTCCGAGCACGCAGATCCATCCCAGCCCTGCCCTCTCCCAGCCTCTGCCGATCCTCACGGCACAAGGTGGCTGGGTTGACAGCCAAAACAACAGAAGAAATAAGCCGGCTGCTCCAAACCTGGACTGCTTCCATTCAAAACAAGCCTTTAAGCGAGTTCCCCTCGGAGGGGGAAAATAGAGAAGGCAACTGAGGCGGAACAAAGCGTTTGCCTGTCAGTTAAGCCGAGGGCTGGTTTCGGGCACGGGTGAATTTTAAAACTGAGGCAGCGAGAGGAGGGCAGGTACACCCAGACCCAGGATCCCACCTGGACACGGGATCTCACCACACCTCGCGTACAACCCGACCGCTCCTGGGTCCTTCTGGGCACCCAGGCGGGTGATTTATTTGCGGGGAGATCTGACTTGTGAGGTGAGAACCTGGCACCATCTGCAGGGTCCCTCCAGCTGCCCCACGGCTCCGGCTCATGGCAGGAGCTCCTGGAGCTCCGGAACGGCCAAGCCGGGTCCCGCCTGAGGAGCCGGCGGCTCGGACCGGCCCGGCGGGGACCACCCGCCCCTCAGGGAGCTCCCCCCGGCCCTGGGGCCCTGGGCAGCACCCGCCACCCACCGCAGCCGCCTGCTGGCTCCCACCGGCCCCCGGTACCACGGACACCCCGGGCCCCGAGGGTGCCGACACCGACCGCTCCGGAAGCTGCGGCGCGGCGGGGGCCTGGTGCGAGGGGAACGGCGCCCGTGCCCGCGGGCCGACGGGACGCCAGGCAGGCCGGGCCCGGAGCAGCCGCAACGGCCCGGGCGGTCCCTCACGAACGGCCCGGGCTGCGCGGCACAGGGAACGGGGTGCCGGGGGTGCCCGCCCGCGGGTGCCCGCCTCGCGAAGCACAGCCCAACCCAACCCAACCCAGCTCAGCTCCCCGTCCCGGCGCCGCTGTCCCGATGTCCCCTGGTCCCGTCACCCCTCCCCCGGCCCCTCACCCCGACCAGGGCCCGGCGCCGCCGCTCCCGGCCCGCGGTCACGGAACCTCCGCGCGTGCGCACGCCAGACCGCCGGGGGGCGAGCTCTGGGGGCGGGGCCGGGGCGGGGCCATGGGGGAAGGACGGACGTGATTGGTGGAGGCGTGAGGGAGAGGAACGGTGAGCGTGAGGCGGTGTGGGAGCGGTAATGAGTGTGATAATGAGTGTGGTAATGAATATGGTAATGAGTGTGGTAATGAGTGTGAGTGTCCGGGACCGAGTGTGGTAATGAGTACGGTAATGAGTGTGTGATAGTGATACTGAGCGTGTGTGATAGTGCGAGTGACAATGTGTGATAGTGTGTGACAATGAGCGTGTGTTAGTGACTGTGTGTGTGAGATGCTGTATGATAGTGAGTGTGAGACAGTGTGCCTGTGTGATAGTGGATGTGATAGTGTACAGTGAATGGTAGTGACAGCGTATAGAGTATGGTAGTGTATGATAATGAGTGTGTGAGTGATTGTGTGTCACAGTGAGTGTGAATAGATATGGAAAAGTGATTGTGTAAATGATAGTGACTGATAGTGTGTGAGAGAGAGCTGGTGCTATGTGTATGTGGGACAGTGTGGGTGTGAGTGTGGCAGTGTGTGACGGTGTGGGGTGTGTGTGAGTGACTGTGCATGAGTGTGATATCCTCCATGTGAGTGTGACACCATCCGTGTGAGTGTGAGAGTGTGTAATACTGGGGGTGAGACGCTCTGTGTGTGCAGGGGATTCTGAGTGTGATGGGCTGGGTGATGGGATGTGTGTGTCTGTGCGGGATCGTGTCTGTGTGTGATGGGCTGTGTGTGTGTTTGTGTGTGATGGGCTGTGTGTGCGTGTGATGGGTTCTGTGTGTGTGTGTGTGTGTCTGTGTGTGTGTGTGATGGCACCACCACTGCAGCCTCTCCTGCAGTTTAACACCTCTGGCAGCTCCTGTGGGAATGTGGCTGTGACCCCTGGAGCCAGATCCAGCCTGCATTAATCAGCTGCTCACCACCTTGAGGGTTTGCTTACATCCAAGCAAAGCCCTGGAGATGCCTGCTCCTTGTTGGGGTGAGGATGGTGGAACACAACCCTGTGTGCCACAGATCTCTCCAAGGACACAGCGCTGCTCCCTCCCAGCTGCTGCTCCTCCATCACCACCCTTGCAAGATGTGTGTGTTTATTTAGGAATTCCTTTGATCCTGGAGCATCTTAGAGGGTGCTGCATCACTTCTTCATGCTCTCTTAGAGGTAGGTCAGACCCAACCTCGGTTTTCTCCTTTCCTGGGGCCCCCACCAAGACCTCAGCAGCAGTGAATAAAGAACCACAGAACCAGAGAATCATTTAGGTTGAAAAAGACCATTAAGATCACCATAATTCCTTCTGAACAAGGAAATGTTTACCAGTCCTTATCAAATGACTTAAACCTCCCTGGACTTTACACCCAGCAGCACTGATTCACCCATGCCATGATACACCTGCCCCAAAAGTCTTATAAAATAAAGAAGATTATGTTTGGAGTCAGTAGTCACAGCAAAAAAAAAAAAAAAAAAAAAAAAAAAAAAAAAAAAAAAAAAAAAAAAAAAAAAAAAAAAAACACCAAAAAACATATAGAAGCATTTTATACAGTAGGAATGAAGGGATATTATAAAAATCTTCTTCCATGGTTAAACATGTGAGACTCATCTTTACAGAGCCTGAATAAAGTTGGTTTTCATCCCAAAATGTAGAGTGCCAAGCACATAACCACGACAGCTCCAGTGAAAACCCTCTGGAGCTGCATCCCCCCACAGCTCAGCCTCGTATGCAAATGCCCATGGATTTCTCTGCTCCAGGATGGATGAGACTGTCACATACTTGAGTTCAAAATACTCACAAAGTACTAATAATTGCCAGAAGTGATTGATAGCCTGCTTGTAATGTGTCTGCTTAAGCAATAAGCTTCACATTTACAACTCAGGTGCTTGGGATTCCTGTCTCCTGCGGCTGTAATTAGGAAATGGAGAGCAGTGCAGAGGGGTTTTTTTCCTGAAAAATAGATAGGAATGCTTCATAAAGCCTTGCTGGGAGCAGACCATGTGATCCATGCGGACAGGTATTAAATATCCTGTGATCCTAAATAGGAAAAGACTTCAGGGAGATTTGAGGATGGTGAAGGAGGGTTTCTATTGAGTCCTGCAGACCTTCGTGGCATGGCTGGCAGATAAAGGGATGCTCCCAGTGAGGAGTCCTGGCTGGTGAGAGAGGATGGGCGAGGCCTCAGGGTGATGCTCTGGAGCTGAAGGTGCTACTGATAAGGGCTGCAGGGTGGGGGAGAGCAGAGGTGAATTGGGTGCAGCTCCTGGGTGGAGGGAAGGGCTGTATGGCAGAGATAAAGCAGCCAGGTAGTGGCTGAGCTGTGGGAAGAGTCTTAAATTGCACTGGATTTATTTAATTTTTAATTTTTGAGCAGGGATAAATTATCTGATTTTGCATCAGGGGTCCTGGAAGGTTTTGCCAGGCACAGTGAGTGGCTGAGGCACCTCACCTCAGCAGTGCAAGTGCGTGGCTGGTCCTCATCTCCCTTTTCTCACACCTCTCCATCACTTGTCCTGTATTCCACCATGGTCCAACACCCTGAAAAGGACCAACAGAGCCATGGGAACATGAATGAGGGGTCTGGTGACCAGCTGAGCCTGTCAGACACCACTGAACAGCTTCCTCCAGCTGTTCTGTGTTGTGAGGGTGGCTGTAAGGATCCTCGGTGATCCCTGAGTCTAAAAGGTGAACCTCAGTGTCCTGCTGTCCCTAAGGACCCTGTATTCACAGGGATGCAGACCTCACAATCCTCGCTGCCTGCAAAAATATTTTATATTTTGCATGATTTTTACTTTAATGATCTCCAGATTTTAACATAGTCCCTTATGGTTTTGGGGTTTTTTTGTTTGTTTTTGTTTTTTGTTTGTTTGTTTGCTTGTTTGGGGTTTTGGG
The DNA here is from genome assembly GCF_017590135.1 of Pyrgilauda ruficollis. Taxonomy (NCBI): domain Eukaryota; kingdom Metazoa; phylum Chordata; class Aves; order Passeriformes; family Passeridae; genus Pyrgilauda; species Pyrgilauda ruficollis. Next base: position 6,094,711 of record NW_024527599.1, on the reverse strand, counting down.
GTTTTTTCCCCAGCTGGATCCCTCTTTTCCCATGCTGTTCTTTCCCACACCCTTCTCTGCATGCTCCCCAAATCAGTATGCAAAGCACTGAGTCCTCCAACGAGGCATCACCTCCTGTCTGATCCATCCACACACTGGGATAACCAGCCAAATATTTGCCTTCCCCGTGCTCCTTTCCTTGCAGTGGTGCTGGAAGGCTGTTGAATTAATTTCTCCGTGGCTGCTCCCTCTCACAGGGTTTTGGCTCGAGGTCCTACACTAATGCCTACAGAACCTGATGCTTGAGGCTCTGTTAAATTGCCAGGCTTAGCCTGGTGCTCCAGGGAATAGCCTGGCCACTTAGGAAACTGCCTGTCCAAGCTCTGCTGGGATTGCTGCAGCACTTTGAATTCACAGCCCACTCGATTTCAGATTGATTTCCCTGAGCAGGCAAACCCAAAGTGACAGGAATTAGGAAGAAATTCCTCTGCAGGCAAAGGATAATAGGTGAAATTTCGTTTCATTTTCCTCAGCAGCAGCTGCTGCTGGTTCCTGCTGGGACCTGCCAGTTAGACAAAGCAGGGATGGATCTGGTGTGGGCATCCTCCTCCTGCTGGGTGGCTTTGCTGTCCAACCCCTGGGATTTACCTGCTGAGAGGGACATGTTCCTCATCCCTGCTGCTAGTGAGAGATGCCCCAGGAGCTCAGCTCAGCTCAGCTCTCTGTGTTCCAGTGCCTGCCTTCTCTGGGGAAATCATGGAATCTTGAACAGTTTATGTTGGAAGGGACTGGCCCAGGTTGTTCCAGCCCCTTGCCATGGGCAGGGACACCTTCCACCATCCCAGGCTGCTCCAAGCCCCACCCAACCTGACCTTGAACACTTCCAGCATCCATATCTTCTCTAGGTCCCTGTGCCAGGGTCTCACCACGTTCATCATAAAACATTCTTTCCTTATGTCAACCCTAAATTTACCATTATCAGTTGAAACCCCAGCCCCTTCTCCTGCCATCCTGACCCCGATCAAAAGGTTCTCTCCATCCCTGCCTTTGCTAAATCCAGCCGGGAAACTCTGGAGCCGACTCCTCTGGGTTGTGTTCCTGTCTCACCTGCTCTGGCCACACTCACCTCGCCATTAATGCTAATTAGGGGCAGAACCCATCCCGCTCTGCCTTCTGCCTGCTTTTCCCAGTGGAGCGTTCCTCTCTGTTCCCGAATCCCAGCCTCCCCGCTGTCGCAGGCGCTTCTCCCTGCAGCTGCGTGCCACCTAGTGCACACTGAGCCGCGCGGCAGCCGCCAGGGCCGGCCATCCATCCCTCCGGAGCTTTCTGGAGATAAATGAGCCTTTCCAGGTCCCTTCCAGCCCGAGCTGTTCCATGCAGCGTCACGCTCGGGCACGATTTCTCCATCCACACAGGTTCCTGCGCTGGCAGGCAGCGATGTCCACCCCATCTGTCTTGTCGGCCTGGCTGTCCCCGCACAGGTCATCAATTCCCAGTCACCCACTTTGGCACGGTTTGGGCTCTCTGGAGTGAATCTAAAAGCACTGAGGCTGCAGCAGTCCCATCTCACAACAGAGATGCTGCAGCAGGAATGGGATGCAGGAATTCCCCAGGGCTGGCAGAGAAGCCACCAAGTGCTGGTCCCAATGGACAAGTCATAAAAATAAAGACACCTATATAAATATCTGAGTATTTATATAACATATCTAGGGCTGTTGTCCCATAGGATCCTGCTGCCAGGTGAGGTTTCACCCTCACAAGTAATGGCAGGCAGAAAGGGGAGTTACACACCCTAAAGCTCATGGTTCACAGTGAGTGCCTTTGGTGACAGAGGGGACCCAGCTCCCTGTTTCCCATCCCCTATTCCCCCATGTGATCCGTTCCTGCTCCTCCCCAGCCCCGGATGGTGGCTGGAGCCCACGGCATGGGTCTGCTGCCTCCGGAGAGCCTCCTGTCAGCACCGCGTCCTTGGGCTGCTCCTTCCCACCTGCCCCAGGTGGTTTCTGTAGCGCGTCGGGCAGGAAGCAGATTAGGGAGGAACAAAGGTGATTTTGTCTGGGGAGGGGATGGCTACCTCTCCCCGGACTCCAGCTTGCTGCAGCCCAGGGTGATGCTGAGCCTCTCTGGGGGCTTCCACTGCTCTTTCCTCAGCCCTGCTCTTCCTTCAGTGAACTGCCAGAAAACACCTTAAAATTAGCTCGTGGTTCCCAAATAGCACAGGGAGCACAGCCCCAGCTGCACCGAGGCGGGGCTTGATGTCAGGACAGGGAACCAAAATGGTCTTGTACTGGATTTACATCTTTCCCTTCTTCAAAGGCTGCTGGACACAGGCTGGTGTGGGGCTGAGAGCTGCCAGGACCCCACACTGCAGGATCCCATCACTGTCCGTGCCCTGGAGCAGCAGGAGGAGCAGAGGAAGGAGAGGAAGCTCCATCCTGCTGTAAATGCAGCATTTTTCGTGCTGGTACTCCCAAAAGTGAAAGCAGCAGCAGGAGCCCCCTAAACACCCGGTGATTTAGCTCAGCAATCACCAGGGGAATCCTGTCATTCTTTATACACTGGCTAATGGCTTGAAACAGCAACTGGTGTTCTTAGCCCTGTGTTTCCCTCCTGGCAGCAAGAAGATGACTTTTGTTTCAGCTTAAGGTTTTTTCATATGGCACCAGGCCCTTCTTTACATCCCAAATTAATTTCCTGGCCATGGTATAGCCTGGACAAATGAATTTATCTCTCCTCTCTGTATTTTCCTAGCTAATTGAAAAGGGAAATCACTTTGGAGTTTTGGTTTTGGTTTTTGGTTTTGTTTCGTTTTTTGTGGGTTTTATTTGTTTTGTTTGGTTTTTTTTTTTTTTTTTTTTCCCTGGAGGCCTTGTATTTTCTGCAGCTTCATGAGCCACTTGTTTTCCCCAGTTTCTACCCATGGCCAAACTACTGCCAGAAAAGATGTCTGCTGGAGATGACACCCACTGCCATAGGAAGCTGCTTGTGGCATGTGGCAGCTGCTGAGTGCATGTGGGGATGGCCCTGACTCCTCCAGAATCTTCTCTCCCCTGAACATCTCTGGAGTGTCCTGGAGTGTCCCAGAGTGTCCCTGCCTGACTAGGCAGCAGGACCATCAGGAAGCACAAAAAGAGCTTCTTTTTTTCCTGGCACACAAGAGAACAGCCTTGCTGTCCTGTGGAATTTTATAATTAGCCTTTTTTATGTTGTGGCTGCTCCTTGAATAAGGCTGGTTGTGTTTTCTTTTCCTCAGAGCAGCGTAATCCCCCAGCCTGATACTGCCAAGCCACTCAAAGCACACACAGGAACGATGTAGACATGGAAAAAGGCTGAGATGCTGCCCCAGTGCCCAGAGAAATCCTGGACAGGGTGGAGAGCATCTCATCCCTGCATGTCCACATTGTGCTCCTGGTCTGCCAAACCTGGATGGGCACTGATGCTGGAGCTGATGATTCCCAGCCCATGGGCCCTGGCAGACAGCCAGGATGGTGGAGAGTTTGTCAAAGTTTAGGCAAAACAGACTTAAAAGGCACCTTTGAAACTTGTGCTCATGATCTGGTTAATTAGAACTTTGCTGCTACTGGGAAATAAAAGTGCCTAATTGCTAATTACTGAATCTCTGCAAGAAAGGAACAGCAGAAGCAGTTGGCGACAGTTGTAGCCAGAGCTGGCTTTGTGCAGAGCTAAAATACAAAACCCAGACTTTTTAGGGCATTTAGATGTCTGGGCTTTGCATAGGAACAAGCGAAAAATCCAGCAGCAAGAGCCACAAGGCAAATTCTGCCTCCTGTGAGAATGAGGGCAGGAATCCTGTGGCTCATAAAATCAACTTGTTCAAAGCCCAAAGCACACCAGGCTCCTAAAATTGCTGGGGAACTTAAGAATTCATAAGGCTGGGAAACGCAGTATGTTTGGAGGTTCCTTTTCTGTGGTCTTCAAGGCTGCTGAGACCCACAAGTTTCACATTATCTGGCTGTTACTTGCAATGATGGTTAAAATGGTTTAAAGGCTGTATTAGTTAAAAATTATTAAATACACACAACTCTTTTTAAAATAAAGAGATGCCCTGGTCAGAAGCAGAAGAAGACAACATGAATGTGTAGAGTAGAAGGCGGGGAGGTGAATGGGGAAGGTTCCCAGCCACAGGACATCCCTCTCCACAGGCTGAGAGCACAGGGATAGGTCAGGTCCCTCTAACGTCCTCAGCAGAGATGCCTTGGATGGTCAGACAGGAAAAATCCCATGAAAACGAACCTGTAAAGGTAATTTCTCGCCTAGGAGCAGGCAAGGAAGACCATGGTTTGCTCAAGGAACAGGTCTCCAAGGCCCCCAGGCAGGGAAGGAGGTCAGAACCATCCCCTCCTGCTGCAACCCAGTGCTGGCTCAGGCACCGACAGAAGTATTTCCAGCCAGATGGTTACTGCTGACTTCCTCTCCAGGTGGGCACTCAGACAGCCGAGGAGGGAGGTGGGAAGGAGCTGAAAAGCCCAAATCCTCTGAAAAAGCTTCTTCCTTCCCCTCGAGGCGTAACCCGGCTCTGCCAGCACCCAATTTAAGGATGTGTCCCTGCCTGCCTCCCTGAAACCCGAGCCATTCCCTCCCCGCCATGTCTCCTTAGCGGTATTCCCTCTCTTCTCTTTCTGCTTCTTCTTCCTCCTCTTCTCCCTTCTCCTGCTCCCCCTCTTTCTCCTTTGCTTTGGGGATGATCTGCCCCAGGATGTGTTGCAGGGCTGCCATCCTGCTGTAACCCAGCAGCAGCAGCCCCAAAACTGCAAAGGGATGACAGGCTGGAGCTGTTCCGTGGATGGATGAGATCCATTTTCTTCCCCCTTTTTAATTTTTTTTAAAAATTTTCTAAGCAAGATCTCACCTAAGGAAAAAAAAAAAAATATCCTGCCTTATCCCCATCCCATCTTGCCAGGAATATTAATTTCAATCGTTATTTTTGAATATTTTATAACTAACTAGCCAGCTCCTTTGTGTATTTCAAAAGCGGACGGATATTTCTGGGATTTGATACACCCATCTTTATACTGGAGAGAAAATACTGAACAGGTATGTGGATTTATGACGCTTTTTTTTTAGGTCAGGGTGGTAATTACAAATAATGATCTGGCAGGCGGTGGCAGCTGAAAAACTGTGATTTCTCCTGAAGTTGTTTGAATAGTCAAAAAGTGGAAGAAGTGATAAACAGAGACCTGGGGTTCACTCCAGCTGTGGCCAAAGGGTCCAAAGGGGACCAAAAGGGGTGAAAGGATCTGCAGGGTCCTGTGTCCAGGTGTGAGGAGGGAGTTCTCACTGAGGGCAAAGGGCTGGCTGGGCACAGTGTATCTGCTGTGCTGTGTTATTTGGGGTGAAAGCAGAGACTTTCTGTGCCCCACGTTAAAGCCCTGATCCTCCCCCGTGAGTTTTGTACCATCCCTGGTGGTCAGGGCTGAGCAGCATGGGGCTGATGGAGGATTTGCTGCTTTTCCAGCGGGTCCGTGGTGGGGGGTGGCTTCACAGGACACCTGACAGCTTGAAAACCTTGGTGTGAAGTGACTTCCATAAACCCACATTGAGCAACTCTTTAAATCATAGAATCATCACAAAATCATAGAATGGTTTGGGTTGGAAGGGACCTTAAAGATCATCCCATTCCACCTCGCTGCCATGGGCAGGACACCTTCCACCAGCCCAGGTTTCTCCAAACCCTGTCCAACCTGGCCTTGGACACTTTCAGGGATGGGGCAGCCACAGCTTCTCTGACTGATATTAAAAGGGATGCTGGGTTTTGCTACAATGCCATAACGACTAATTATGGCTTAAAAGCAGATTTTTTTCCTGTGGAAATTCTGAAAGAGCCCCAACACCCCTGGGTTTAAGGAAAGGAGTTCAGTTTTCAGCTGAATCTTGAGCGTTGGGGTGAGGATTGAGAAGCAGTTGGAAAAGCACAGACAGAGAAGGAAAGTTGGGTTTTCCCTCTTGGGGGTCAGCCGTGGCACAGCACCGCAGTGGTTAATGCCCGCTGCCACCCTGCGAGGGAGCAGGAACGCGCTGGCTCCGGCACAAAAGTGGCCGGCGATGACAACGTCCCCGCGAGCAGGACGCGATGCCGGGGTTTGGCCGGGACAGGGCGGCGGAGGGGCCATCTGTCAGCCCTGCCCGCTGGAGAGAGGGGAGGGCCCGTGGGACAAAAGGCGACATTATTCGGTGCTTCAGGAGGGATGAATGGAGTATTGAAAGCCACCACCTCAGCGAGTAGATTGGTTTTCAGCCCCCACCACTGAGCTGTCTGTCCGCTGGTGAGTCTCCTCCAGAGGCTTGGGCAGCAGGAGTCGAGCAGAGATCAGGGAGATGTAACGGGGCCGTGCCCCATCCGCCCGGGCTCCTTCCTGCACCTCCATCACCCCTTGCTGGTGCACGGAAAACCCTTTTGTCCACCACCATCTCTCCCTAGCGAAGGCAACAAGGTCCAAGCCTTGGTCTGGATGCTCTGGAGCTCCCCCAGCCCATGATCTGGAGGGGCCTTGGCTGGGTGGACACCAGCACACCCACCTTGGAGCTCTTCTCATGCCATGCCTCCCCATGGGAAAGCCAGGAGCAGCAAAAGGCTGGATGAGGGGTTTCCATGGGAAGGAGGGGTTAGTCACTGATACAGTGGATTTCAATTACCTTTCCCAAGTTTCTGACCACCAGCAGATGCCTGAAGCGGCAACAGTCGTTGTGCATCCCTTCAGGAGCTGATGTGCCCCGGGCTGGAGGGATTAATTTTAGGGCTTAGCTGAGCTGAGCCTGACAGCCCGGCTCTGGAGCCGGTGTGCGGGAGCATCCTCACGATGGCACTGCTCCCCCAGCGCACGCTGCCGCCAGGCCGGCTGCTGGCACGGCGGGGATGTGGGTCTGGGCTCCCGGAGCAGTCCTGGCCAGCAGGAACGGCACCCACCCCCCTCCCAGAGAGCCTGCGAGTGAGACAGAGCTGGAAATCCACCCCTTCGGCAGTGGGCAGTAAATGAGGGGAAATGGAACCTTAAGATATTTGATCTCTTCCCCATTTTCTGCTGACATTCCCTGTTGCTGAGTTTTGTCTTGCAGGTGGGATATGGCCCTTCAGCTTCATCTTGCCAGTCAAAAGAAAAAAAGAAAATCACTTGTTCTCAAAGAATCCAGCTGGAATTATTTTCATATGTCTTCTGGTCACTGCTCCTGAGAATACTGAGGGGGGACAGGTCCTTGGTGACCACAGGCTCTCCAGACCACCACCACTAACACTGCTGTCTGCATGTTTTCAGGGAAGTGTCCTCTGGAAATTCGCCTGCAGGAGGACTGACGAGCAGCAATGACACTCGGTCCCTGTCCTGACACCCGGCACGGCACAAGGAGGCTGGACACCGAGGTGCTGCCTCTCTCCTGGATGCCAGCCACACTCCTTATCCTCCTCGTTCTCCTCAGCCCCACCGGTGAGCTCCTGCTTGGGGCAGTGGGAGGGGTTTTAGGCACCTGCGATCCCTCTCCTGCTCTCAGATTTGTGGGCAGATTTTCTCCAGGCACAGGATTATTGTGGTGTCCCCTACAGCGCTGAGTGTGCACAGGGACGGAGGGAGCACGTTCAGCTCTTATGTCCCACCGTGACCTGGCTGTGATGGAAAGCCCAGCATGCAGGACAGGCAGGGAAATGGGACAGGCAGCTGCCAGCACTGGCGACAGAGCAGTTCTGGGCTCCCATGGGAGCAGAGCAGGCAGCACCCATGGGGAGATGCTGATGGCCAAGGGATGCTCCTGGAGTTGCTCCCCAGGACCTGTGGGACCAGTCCTGCCAAGGAAATGGGCAGAACGTGCACCCATCTCCTGAGAAGAACCGTCTCTACTCACTCCTGGCAGGCAGTGTCCAGCCAGGATGGGAAGCATTTCAATAGACCTGGGAAAGCCATTCCCTCTCGGGAAGGCGGGTGCACAGGAGCGCGGCGGCAGCGCAGTTATCCCAGCGTGACTCCATCCCTGTCATTGCAGCCGGGCGGTGGGGAACGCATTCCTGCCTCAACAAACCTTCGCCAAGGCACAGCCAGCCGGAAAGCTGGGAATTCAGATGTAGGCAGACATCCTAATTGAGTTAAATCGGGTTTTACCTTCCCACCCCCTCAGCTGGTGCTTCCCTTCCCCCTCGGGATGCTGCGGCAGCATCCGCGCTCACACTCCGGGTGTGGGGACCCTGGGGGGACGCTGGTGGCTCTGTCGTGGTCCCCTGCACCGCCTGGCTCTCCTGGTTCTCCGCCTTAATGGGCACAGATTAGCCGCTAACGAGGGGCCATTTGTCCTCCCGTTTGGTGGTTTTGTTTGGCAGCGGTGTTTACTCGAGCAGTTTCCCTTTTTCTTTTGGCTTTGTGAAGCTGGATCAGAGAAACATGGAGGGCTCTATCTCTCCTCAAAAAGACAGTTCCTTATTATTGTAGACACACCAGGCATATTCTTTTCAGATCTCTCCTGACTTTGCTGGAGGATGCTCTCAAATGAATATTTCAGAGCTTTGATTTTGACTCAAAGGGAGATGAATATTTATCAATGTCCTTTTTATCCTCTGCTTTTTTGGCACTGGAGTGGACTAGGTGTTAAAAATCAATACAAACCAGGATCAAACACTCTTCCTAGAAACCCACACATCTCCCCATTTTTGGTGCAGGGGTGAGCTGAATTACCTCTACCCTGTTGTCCAGCCCACGGGGCTGCTGTATCCTTCCCTGTCCTCTCCTGCAGAGCCTCTCTCCTCCCGTGGTCTCACCTGTTTAATCCCCAGTTCTTGCTGGAATCACAGCATCCCTTTCCATGCCTGGTCCAGCTGGGTAGGGCAGGAGCACTGACCACGCTGGAGCTCCCTGGCTGCTGATGTTCATCCCACTATCCCTGCTAAAGTCATGGATACATCCAGACAGTTGCCTTATTCTCCTTTCTCCTGGGGCTTCTAGGTCTTTCTTTGACAGCCCTGATTTCTGGCTGACTTAATGGTCTCCCAGGCAACGTCCTAGCAAGGAAAAGGGAGGTGGGTTCACTGCTGCACTGTCCCCCCAGGCTCACAGTGCTTCTCACGGCGCTGACATCCGCCTCCAGAGCAGCTGGGATTGACCTTCCCGTCACTGCTTGTAGGCTGAGCGTGAAGCAGCACAGCGCTGGTCCGAGGCAGTGGGAGGAAAAGAGGCCACAGGTGTTGATCAGCCCTTGGGTGCTGTAATTAGCATGGAGGCATCATAGAATCGTGGAATGGTTTGGGTTGGAAGCGACCTTAAAGCTTATCTCGTACCAACCCCCCCCCCCCCCCCCCCCCCAATCCACTAGGTTTGGAAGGATTTTGGAAGGTGTCACCCATGGGAGAGGGTTGTGCAGCCAGAGCCTCAAGAGCTCAGATGCCCAAGGAGATCTGTGCTGGGCTCCAGCATTGGACAAGTGCTTGTGGACTGGGATGTCTACGAGGTCCAGCTGCCCATCTCCATCCACCATCCCCCAGGGCACCATGATCATGTACTTGTGACCTCCTGGACAAGCTGGACCCCTCAGTGACCTGTGCTGGCAGCATTCCAGGGAAGTTCCCACATCACTCAGCAGTGGAGCTGAGAGGGATTTTGTGCCTAAATAATGCCCGGCAGTGGGAGGGGGGTCCAGAGATGAGGACACATCCTGCATCCTTCATCCTCCCTCTGGATGAGGTTTGTTCACCCCCTAGGGTGGCTCCCATCAGGAGGTGTGGTGGTACTTGCATGTAATTATGGAGCTTCCACAAAGTGGATTTTGCTGGGGAAATAAAAGAAAAAAAATCAACGAAAATGCACACAGGGTGCAGCATCTTCCATCAAGAGATCTCCAGTGGGTTTCTCAAGCTGGGCAGGATTGATTTTCCTTGTTCCCATCTCACCACCCAAGTTTTCCATGGGGGTGATGGGGCAGGAGGATGCAGGAGCTGCCCAGGGCCCACAGCAAGGCAGTAATGGAGCCAGGGACAGAAAAGAAGGTCCCCAAGGTCTTGCCCAAAACAGGATCCACTGGAGTGGCTTCTGCTAGCCATTGGGCTCATTAGGGTCAGACATGTCACCTTGTGCTTCACAGCCCCACCAGAGTCACAGTCACTCATATGCTGCCTCAGTTTCCCCACCTATGAAGTAGGTGAAGTGATGCCCTGGGGAAGGGTGTTCATTTTTTCCCCTACAAACTCCAGGACTTTGCAGGAAAGGGAAGGATCCAAGGGCTGCTGGGTCCTGCCAGTCCCCACCACCCCCAACCCATCCCTGCTGCCATCACTCTCCAAGCTGCACCTCCTCCTCTCTGGGAAGAGCTGATCCTTCCTCTTCTCCCTTGCAGGCACCACCTCTGAGCCCGAGATGTTGCCATTCCCAGGTGAGATTCTTCTCTGAAAGTCACTTTTCTCCAGGAAGTTTTGTAGTTGAAAAATGCGTTTTTAGGTAAAAGAAGGGATTTGGGGAATTTAAAAAAGGAAATATATTGGTTTGGAACAAAAAGTGGCATGAAGAAGCTAAACTTCTTTTACAGAAAGAAAATAAAGATTCTTTATTATCCCTATTCTGCTAATTATCCTGAGAGGAGAATTTTTCCACTTCCTGCTGAGTCCCTGTCCCTGTGCCATGCGTCACACACAAGTAAATAACTCCCTTGATGTGGTAGACCCCGGGCACTCCCATGCCTGCCCCCCATTGCCAGCAGCCTGAAGATCATCTCCATCCCACCAGCTTCCATGTGGGACCAGCTCTGGTGCATTCATTGAGGCTAATAAGAATTTGCTAATTGCTTCTTGTCACTTGTCACCTATTGTAAGCCAACACGTGGTGCCATGTGTCTGCTTTTCCCTTCACCCTTGGGTCTTTTGATGGGAGCATCACAAAGTCACAGAATGGTTTGGGTTGGAAGGGACTGTAAAAACCACCTCATTCTACCCCTGCCACAGGCAGGAACACCTTCCACTAGACCGGGCTGTCCAAAGCCCCATCCAGCCTGACCTTGGTGATGGTGCATCTCATGCCTGGGTTGAGATGTGCTGTGTCACCACAGCCACTGCTGCCAGCAGATGAAGGGGAGCCCATGTCCCACCAGCAGGTGGGCAGCACCAAGCCAACAACTGCGTTGTGGTACAGAGAAGGGGCAGGATTTTATCTAAGGAGCAGGAGTTTGATGTAGATTTGCTCCCCATGGCCCGTTGCCTGCTGAGGGACCGCTCTGTTGCCACCCTCCCAGAGATCCGCCTCGCCAACGGGCCCAGCCGGTGCCAGGGGCGAGTGGAGATCCTCTACAACGGCTCCTGGGGCACGGTCTGCGACGACGACTGGGACATCGTGGATGCCAACGTGGTGTGTCGCCAGCTGGGCTGTGGCCATGCCATCACCCTGCCAGCCGCCATGACCTTCGGCCAGGGCAGTGGGCCCATCTTCCTGGACAACGTGGACTGCAAGGGCTCGGAGGCAGCCCTGAGCGAGTGCTGGAGCCACGGCTGGGGCATCCACAACTGCTACCACTACGAGGACGTGGCTGTTGTGTGCAACGGTAACGAGGTTGGGTTCCCTGGGGGCAAGGAGAGCACGGGGTTCCTATGGAGTGCAAGACTTGGGGGCTGCAGGGGCCTTGCTAGAGCCCAAGAGTCTTATTTCAGAGCCTGGTTCTCTGACCTGGGTCAGCCAAACATCCTCTGCCTTCTCCTCTCACCCTTCTCCTCAATCCAGGTCACTTCCTTGCTCCACAGGCTGGTGCTCCATAAGGTGACCAGACTGTTTTGTGTTCCTTGTCACTCCCAGATCAGGGACTTTGCGCCCTCTCCAGCATGATCCCTGGGGAAAGAGCACATGCCCACCCACGCTCCTGCCTCTGAGTCAGTTGCTGCCCAACTGCTCTTTCCCCTTTTGACTTGTGTTTCTTTAAATTGCTGAGCTTTTCAGTAGATGTTCCTAAAGGTGAGAAAAGCAGTGGAAAGTGTTTGAACTTGGCAAGAGAAAGTGGAACGGCTCTGTGACGACCCTTATGTACCCCACACACGTTCCTCCCTCGCTGTGCAAGGTTTGCTCATCAGCCAGGCATCAGTGAGCTGTGAAACAGAGGATGTGCAGACCTGGAGCAGCTGTTCCGTGAATCCCCACGTCCAAGCAGGGCTTGGAAAAGGAGGGATGGCAAGGCAGGGATGCTGGGTTGGCTGGTAGGTTGTACCAACAGCAACCAGAGAACAGAGGTTGTGGATTGAGCAGGAAACTAAATTGTGGCATTGTTGCAGAGGAGAGGTGGAATGAGTGAAAAAGGAGGTGGAGAGCTGGGTCTGAGGGCAGAAGAGAGGCTGGAGGCATTGGCAGAGAGCTCTGGTGCAGCTGCAAACACCTCTATTTTCAGCTGGAGCTGGTTTGGTGCAGACCCTCCTGGAGTAGTGGGGTGGGAGGCATCCTTCCAGCTTTGAGGTGGAGCAGCAGCAGATGCCACCTCTCTGCTTCCCTTTGCAGAGTTCTCACCCACGCAAGTCAGCGAAGGACCGAGCACCAGGACCCTCACAGCCTCGGTACAGGATGGGGAAAGTAAGCTGCTCAGCTGTCATTGCCTGAGGGCAGTGTCCCTTACTGTCACCTGCTGTCCCTCTTGAAGCCTGCCAACCCTCCAGTCCTGAGTTGCAGACCCCCAAACCCCATCATTGTGCTGGCCATGGCCACACCCTATCCCAGAGGTTCCCAAGCCCCACTGCTCTAAAGTTTCATCCCTTCCCCACTCTTTCTCACTCATTTCCTTTGCCATGATGGGCATGGCAGGGTCTGGGCATGGTGGCAGCATTGTGCCACGTGCAGGGACACCACATCCTTCTCACCTCATGCTGCCACCCTCCAGGTGACGGCAGCATCCGCCTGGTGAGCGGCCCAGACACCTGCCAGGGCCGGGTGGAGATCTTCTACCGCGGGAACTGGGGCACCGTCTGCGACGACGACTGGGGCCTGAGCGATGCCAGCGTGGTCTGCAAGCAGCTGGGCTGTGGGCAAGCCCTGGATTACAAGAGCAATGCCTATTTTGGCTATGGAACAGGACGTATCCTCCTGGACAACGTCAACTGCGACGGCAGCGAGCCCTTCCTGTCCGCCTGCTACAGCCTCGGCTGGGGCATCCATAACTGCGGCCACCACGAGGATGCTGGGGTCATCTGCGCAGGTACCAGGCAGTGCACTGCCCTCAGGGTGGGGAAAAACCCAGGGACATCCTGTTCTCCAAGCAGAAATGGCCTCAGAGAGATGCTGAGGTGCTCAAGGCTGGACAGGGACTGGGCTCTGCGCTGTGGGAGCATCCTTGTTCCTTATCCACCCTCATGCCGGTGCTCTGGATTAGCAGCCCTATGTCAAGAGCCCAGAGCACAGCCAGGGTGGTGAGTTGCAGGGGAAATGCACCTGCCATTCTGCCACTTCCCTCTGCCATTTCCCTGCTCTGCTGGCTGGAAAACGAGCTGCCCGTGTCCGGAAGGAGCGAGCGGCTGCCAGGGGCCGGGCACCGCGCCAGGCCCAGCCTGCCTCCCCTTCCCCTCCTGAAATGATGTATTCCTGCCATTCTCCACTGATTACTGTTTACAATATTAATAATCCCCCTGAATTCCCTCATTAACATGGCTAATGACGGGAGCAGTCACTGCCAGTGCTTTCCCTTTCTCACAATTAATGGACAAAGGGGATGATGTAGGACAAAAGGGACAATTTTTCAGGCTGGTCCTTTCCTGCCTAAACATCCCCATCCCCTCTGGCACCTCCTCTGGGCACAGAGTCGATGGCACCACCACGTCCACACCTTGCTCAGAGGGGCAAGGGATAATGAAGCATAAATGGTAATGAATCCTGATGATAAATCTCCCAGGTGTCACCTCTATCCCTCTGTGTCACCACAGGACTGGACACATCCACCATCACATCATTCACCACCTCGGTGGCCCTGGACTCCGAGGAGACGCTCACAGCCACGGCCACAGGTAGGAGGTGGGCAGTCACTCATCTGGGGGGGGAAGCTGTGCCCTCTGTGTCCTCTTGTGACCCAGCCTGGCCACCCTGGGGTTCTGCCATGCGTGGGTGATGCTCGAGAGGTGACACTGCCCATGGCAGGGTCTTGCCGGGGCAGCCATGCTGCTGGTGGTCACTGGCACTGACTGGAAAAGGGGTGGTGGCTGCTGGGTCTGGACCCATCAATGCCCACATGTCCCCACGCTTGTCCCAGCAGTGACAGACAGCAGGGACCAGCCCTCCCAGGCCACCGAGGTGGTCACCACCACGCTCCTGACCATCGAGCAGGAAAGTAAGTGTGCAGCTGCTGCTAGTCCTACACAGGGCTCCACGTCCCTGGAGGAGTCACTCCACATCCCCAGTGCTCACAGTGCTCACCCCATGCCCCCAGGGCTCCTTCCATGTCCCCAAACATCACCCCATGTTCCAACTGCTCAATTGCCCCAGCAATTATCTCACATCCCCAGGGCTCACATCACATCACATCCCCTGGGTTTACTCCATGCCCACAGGGTGTTCACCCCATGACACTCAAGTGTTGATTCCACACCTCCAGGGATTGCTTCATGCTCACAGTACTCACAACTTGGGAATCAGCCCATGTACCCAGTGTCACCCCACATCACCAGGACTCACCCTGTGTCCCCAGGGGCTCAGCTAACATCCCCACGGTCACCCTCCAGATGTTACCCCATAACCCAGAGGGTCACCCCGTGCTCTCCAGATGTTACCCCATACCCCAGAGGGTCACCCCACGCTCTCCAGATGTTACCCCATACCCCAGAGGGTCACCCCCATGCCCACAGGGGTTTGCCCCACCTCCCCAGGAGGTTGCACCCATGTCCCCAGGGGTTACCCCAGAAACCGGGGGCTCACCCCACGCCCTTGGAGGGTCAGCAGGGGACACCGGGCCCCCTGTGGAGCCCCGGTCCCCCCGGCGTCGTGCCACGCAGGTGGCGGCTTGCGGCTGGCGAACGGCAACGGGAGCTGCCGCGGGCGGGTGGAGGTGCGGCACCGCGGCACCTGGGGCACCGTCTGCGACGACGACTGGGACTTCCCCGACGCCCAGGTGGTTTGCCGGCAGCTGGGCTGCGGCAGCGCCCTCGCCGCCACCGTGCTCGGCTCCTTCGGCTACGGCAGCGGGCCCGTGCTGCTGGATAACGTGGGCTGCGGCGGCGGCGAGGCGCGCCTGGCAGACTGCTTCCACCTGGGCTGGGGACAGCACAACTGCGGCCACCACGAGGACGCCGGGGTCATCTGCCGAGGTGAGAGGGGGAGCTGTGAGAGGGGGGTCTGGAGGTATCCGGTGAAGCCCAGCTCAGTGGGAAAGTCAATGAGAGAATGGATGTAGGGAGGATTTCGGCCACGCTCAGGCTGGCTGTGGGAAATGGGGTCCCCCAAATGGGGTTGGGGGTGAAGAATGAGCAGTGGCAGTCGGTGCCATGGTGCGGGTGATGGCTGGAGTGTGGCACCCCCTGTGGTCCCCGTTTGTGCACAGTGGCTGCACATCCCACTCCACATCCCTGCAGCCATCCCCAGCCATCCCACACCACTGCTGGGGGGCTCTGACCTGACCCTGTCCCTTGAGTCACTTTTCCCACCTCTCCTCCACTGCACCAGGTGCTGATGACACTGAAGACCATTTCCAAGAGGCCACTGCTACAACAACCACATTGGCCCCGACTCGTCCCAAGGAGGGTAGGTACTGGGGTGTCACCTGAGGACACAGTGCCAGCCCTGGGGATGCTCCATGCTGGCACAGGGTGGAAAAATAAATGGCTCAAGCAGAGGCACAAGATCTGGCAGTGCCTGAAGCAGCCCACAAGAGGGGGAAAAATTGATGACACTGTTAAGCCTCTGCTGATGCCCCCAAGGCTGGTTCAGGCAGAGGTGATGGACCATTGAGTGACGGACCTCAGGGTGGGGAGAGGAGGTGATGGACCAAAGGGGCAGAGCTGGCAACAGAGGTGATTTTCTGCTCCATGATGCTCTGAGAGTCACCCTCAGCTCTGGCAGGTGGTCACCCCCCACTCCTGGCTGTGGAAAGGCAGTGGGGGAGCTCTGGGCTGACCCCAGGGCAGGCAGGGAGAGTGGGGCACAGCGCTGGGGTGGGCACAGGCAGGGGCTGCCTCACCCCCTCCCCTCCACAGGGTCCCTGCGCCTGGTGAACGGCAGCCACCGGTGCGAGGGCCGCGTGGAGATGTTCTACCTGTCCCAGTGGGGCACGGTGTGCGACGACGCCTGGGACCTGCGGGACGCCAAGGTGGTGTGCAGGCAGCTGGGCTGTGGGCACGCCCTGGCAGCCTGGGGGGAGGCACACTACGGCCAAGGCACGGGCTACATCTTCCTCGACAACCTCAAGTGCAAGGGCCACGAGCCCTCGCTGCTGCGCTGCTCCCACATCCGCTGGGACGTCCACAACTGCGACCACTCCGAGGATGCCGGTGCTGTCTGTGACATCCTATGACCCTCCCGCAGGTAAGGGGGGACAGGGATGCTGCAGGGAGCTGGTGGCAATGCCACAGAGAGGGGTTGAACCCTTGGTGCTGGTCTGGATAAATTCCCTGCGCTGGATGTTTGGGGTCTGAGAATGGGAGGCTGAAGGAGCACAAATGAGCAAGGGGAAATGGAGGAGGCTTTAATTATTTTGCCACATTCTGGAATAAGAAACTGGCCTCTGGCTGGGTGCTGGTGTGGGGCTCAGGAGCTCTGCTGCCCAGGAATTGGACGTTTGGGGTCTGAGAATGGGAGGAGTGGAGTGAGGACTGGGTTCTCCTCAGCTCCTGAAGTAGTGACTGAAGCTTCCCCCCCACACCCCCCACCCCCAGACTGTCCCTTGGAAAAACAAAACTGCTTCTGGTGTGAAATCTGGTTGGTTTCAGCCATTTCTTTTAAGAGATGAGGAAAGAAAAATGGATTTTCTGCTGTGAAAATGATGTTAAATTATACTCAGAAAATGTAAAAAGGGGGCTGAAATCACACCAGGATGCTCCAGTGGCTCGGCAGTGAGTTACTGTTGTTCTGCAATTTGCTTTGCAAGCCCTCCAGCAATCCCAATACCAGCTTTTTCTTCCCATTTTGGCATCAGAAATACCAGTTCCTCCCCCATTCCCATGCAGCAGAAATGCAGGCGTTGGATCTCACGCCATCTGCAATCCTTGTGCCTGTTTCACCTGCTCCTTCTGCAAACACTGGGGGGTTTAGGAGAGCTCAGATGAGGTTTCCCTGTCTGGGGGGCTTCAGCACAGCCAGTCCATGCCCAAAAAAATCTCCTGGGGAGTGGGGAAGGATGGGGATACCCTGCAGCCCCCCATCCTTCTCCCTGCTGTGCCATACAGACGTGCTGGCTTTGGCTGCTCTGTCCCAAAAGCTCCATGCTCCGAGGTGCCCAGAGCAGGCAGGGAGCTGGCAGACAGGACACAAGCAGATGGAAAACCATAGGGAAGACCCCAAATCCCTTCCCAGAGCAAAGAAAGGGACCCAGGAGCCTGCTCCTTCCCCAGTGCCCTGCCTTTGGGGTATAAAGGCTGCTTTCCTCCCAGCTCAGGTGGAAAGACCCAGCCTGCAGCACCAGTCACCTTCACCACCAAGTGTTTGATTCCTACTGGGACATTGGGAAAATGACTTCTGTGTTCTCATGGATGGGGTTCAAGAGTGGGGAAGGGCTCATGCAGTGGCACAAAGCTCACTCCTCTGTTTGTGCAATTATTTTGTTGATAAGAGACTGTGCATAATCCTGGGTTGGGTTTTTTTCGTTTTCCATTTTTTTTTTTTTCTTATATGTGTGTGGGTTTGTTTTTGTGAATACATAAAAGCCCTTTGAAAGTGCTCTCAGAGCTGACTTGTTTTCCTGTCATCCCCTCAAAGCCCTGGGTAAAAGCAAACACCTGGAGAAGAGGAGATGTCCCAAACCTGGAGGAGAGACCTCAGTTCTTGGTGCCAAAAATTTACCCAAATCCCTACCTCAAAATGCTCAAGCTGCCTTTAACTCCCACCCAGCTGACAGCTCAGCTTGGACCTTTCCCCACCCCAGCTCTGGGTACAGCCCTGAAGCACATCAGGCTCAGGGGTTGAGGCTGGATCCAGCTTTGGGTTTGTCCCCAGTGGGATTTGGCAGCCACATGAGCTGTGGCGTGGCCCTGGCCCCATGCTCAGGCTCCTGTTGGTTGCTTCTCTTCCACTTCCCATGGACAGAGCTTTCCCAGCACTTTGATCCCAGTCCAGATCTCCATCAGTGGGGAAACTGAGGCATGGAAGCATCTTCCAGGCAGGCTGTGGCAGCACAGCTGGGCAAGGTC
Source organism: Pyrgilauda ruficollis (assembly GCF_017590135.1). Taxonomy (NCBI): domain Eukaryota; kingdom Metazoa; phylum Chordata; class Aves; order Passeriformes; family Passeridae; genus Pyrgilauda; species Pyrgilauda ruficollis. The sequence continues at coordinate 6,076,458 of NW_024527599.1, read as the reverse complement.
TTGCTGGAGCACTGGGAGAGGGCAGGGAGGTGGTGTGGGAACAAAATTCTCCTTTCCCTGTGCTCCCAGGTCCTGCACGCTCCACTGCCCCCTCACTTCCCCTCTCACCTCCTGCCTCCAGGACAGCTGGGCAATGCCTGGGTCCTGCTGGGAGCAGGAGGGGGACAGAGCTGTCCCCAGCAGATCCCAGCCCATCCCCACAGCCCACTGGGGATGGGTCAGAGGGTGCTGTGAGCTCCTCCAGCTTTGCTGTCCCCTCCCTGTGCCTATGGGAGATGGGAGTGGGGCCAGGAGCTGCTTTGGAAGCTGCTGCCCCTTGGGGTGTCACAGGGAGGAAGATAAGAAAGGCTGGATGGGTTTTCCCTGTTTTTCTTGGGGACTATGCCTTCAGCTGTCAAAGTTGGGCTGGTTTTTTTGTCTTACCCCACACCCTGCTCTTCTTGGCTTTGATCTGGGAAGAGCAGGTCCTGGTGTCCTGGAGTTTCTCCCTTTCACAGCCTACAATCCGGCAAGCAAAGGGTTTCCAGCCAGGAAAGGCAGCAGCTGCCTCCCTGTCTTCCAGCCTTTTCTCCTGCAGCCAGCTTGGGATGGGCTGAGATCCACAGGGATCCCCCCAGACACTCACAGCCAAGCTGGGCATCACGTCCTGTTCCTCTGGGAGCAGGGAATGGCAGGCAGGGTGGGAGCAGGGTACCAGCAAGGGGATTCCCCGGGGCAAGGAACGGGGAGGTGGAGAATGCCCTGGCTCTGCAGCAGGATGCAGCAGCACAGGGAATGCTCTGGAGCTCGGCAGCAGCACAAGGGAGGTTGTGGAGCTCAGTAGCAGCACAGGGGAAGCTCTGGAGCTCGGTAGCAGCACAGGGAATGCTCTGGAGCTCACTAGCAGCTCAGGGGATGTTGTGGAGCAGGGCTGCAGCACAGGGGATGCTTTGAGACTCGGCAGCAGCACAGGGGATGCTCTGAGGCTCGGCAGCAGCACAGGGGATGCCAAGGGTGCGGGAGCATCCCACCACGGGACCACAGCCAGGCTGCAGCGGCTGCGTGGGAGCCGGGATAAGCCGAGCTCCTGCCCAGCTCCCATCCTCTTGCCGACGTCAGCTGTTTCCCGGCGCCCAGAGCAGCTGCAGCTCCACACCGGTCGATGTCATCGATTAGTTCCTCTCCCCATCCCCGGAGAGGGGATGGTGTGGGGGGTAGCAGGGAGGAGAGAATAAATATTTCAGCAGGTCCAGGCAAAAGCTGGGGTTATTTTGAGGCTGGGATTTATGGGCTATTAGGAATAAGGAATGAGTCTGTGCTGGGAGAAGAGACCCATTAATCCAGGCTGAAGGAGCACAAATGAGCAAGGGGAAATGGAGGAGGCTTTAATTATTTTGCCACATTGTAGAATAATAAGCTGGCCTCTGGCTGGGTGCCGGTGTGGGGCTCAGGAGCTCTGCTCCCTGGGAACTGGGGCAGATGAGGGGACACTCATGATTAAATCCTCCCCAGCGGTGCTGCGAGGGATGGGCAATCCATTCTGGGACCAGTATGAGACCAGCACAAGCAGTGCTTCTGGCCGGGAGGTGGTGGAGGACGCCCTGCTTGTGGGGGCAGGCTGCAGACTGCAGGGACAGCAGGACGGGCCCCTGGGTCAGTGCCCGGTGCCAGGGGTGCCCTTCCCGAGCTGGGCCAGCCCTGCCACCGCCGTGCCCCGTTAAGGCAATCCCGTGTGTGCCTGTAACCGGAGGAGCCGGGCGCTATCCGGCGCAGGGTGAGTCAGTGCCGGAGGCAGCCCTGGGCCGGGAGCATCCCTGGCTCTGCTGCTCCCTGCACCACCTGGGTGACCTTGGGCTCTGCTCTGTTCCCCAGCTCGCTGTGCCCCCCGGCTCACTGTGCCCTCCCCTGCCCTCCTTGCTGCCTCAGTTTCCCTGGGGGACACAGGGAGGATGGTCCTGGCTCACCACTTGACACCCTCGGAGAGCTGCAGGGACCGACTGCCCTGGCTGGAGGGGCATTCCTCACCCCGAGATTTGCCCCCCCGGGGCAGCCTGCCCCAGCCCCTACAGTCAGAGTCCTGGGAGCGCGGACACCCACGCTGCAGGGATGCAGAGCACGGACAGCCCCGGAGCACCTCCTCCTCCGACGGGATGAACGAGGGCCTGACCTCCCTGCGGCATCCCTGCGGCACTGCAAGCCTCGCTCCCTTGCGAGCGCGGCCCCGGGTGCCAAGGTCACCCAGCGGGACCAGGGCGGGTGCCGGAGCCGCTCCGCACAGCCCGGCTCCTTCCCCGGCTCCTTCCCCGCTGCGCCGGGCCTGCCGCCGCGGCTCCCGCTAACGTCACCGCCGGAGCCAGCAGCTATTTTGGGAACTGCAAAGTCACTGGCGCAATTAGTCGGCTGGCAAAGGCAGCGGGGCGGCGGGGGGACCGCGGGGACGGCTGCTCCCCACGCTGTGCCGTGCCGTGCCGTGCCGTGCCGTGCCGAGGGCTGTGCAGCCACGGCCCACGGGCACCGCCAGCTTCCCTGCGCCTGCAGGGTCCCTCCGCCAGGACAAATGGCCACGGCTGCAAATCCTCGCATCCATAATTTCCTTCTCTCTGCCTTTTCTTTTCTTTTTTTTTTTTTCTTTTTTTTTTTTTTT
>NW_024527599.1:6066266-6073150 GCF_017590135.1 Pyrgilauda ruficollis | reverse complement strand
TTTTTTTTAATATTTAATTTGATGTCGCTCCCCTGGCAGGAGCCTCCCCACGTGGGCTGCTGAGCCAGCTCGCTGCCGCCTCGCTGCCACCGCTCGCGTTTGGGGAGAGGCAGGAGAGGGAATGTCTGCCAGCCGCGCTTCCCAGGGCCATGCCGCGGCCCTGGGGCTGCCCCGAGGGTGTGAGGGGGTCCGGCTATTCCCGGGTCCGGCTATTCCCGGGTCGGGCTGTTCCCGGGTGCTCTGCTGCCAGCTGCGCGCTTGGTTTAACCCGCTCTGCATCCTCCGGGGCGCAGCCACCGCGGTGCCCCAGCTGCACGGCCGCAAGTGCGACCCTGTGGGTCCCATGGCAGAGATGGGGTGTGGATGGGCTGCTGTGATAGTGGAGGGACACCTCACCCCGGGGCACAGCACAAAGAGAGGTGGCGTTCTGCCACGCAGTGTCCTTGAGCCCGGGGATGTGGGGACAGTCACAGGGGACAGCTGGGGGTCTCAGTCCCCCTGCCCAGCGCTGTTTGGTTTCTCTGCCCACCCTGCTCACCTCCCGGTAACCTCCAGGTCATGGCCAGAGGGGATGTGTACAGAAAGGCTGGGACAAGCTGATCCTGGCAGGCTCCAAACACCCCAAAAGTGAGGCTCAAAAAAACCCTTAAAAATCTCCAGACTGTTCTATGTGACCTGACATCTCTTTCAGTCCCATCCCCCAGGAATGCCATAGCAGGAGTTGGTGCTCAGCTCCCTGATCCCATATGGGAATCCCCACTGGATGAAAAGGGCCAGATCCAGATGGATCCCTGGGCACAGCAGAGGCGATGGGCGCTCGCAGACAGACCCCACCCTGCTCTCCATCGCTCGGAGCCCGGACTCGCCCCTGGAGGAGGGGTCCCTGCCTGTGCTGGGGCTGGAGGAGCCGCTGGTGGTCCTGGGGTGGGGACAGACAACGATGAGTGGGAGAGGGGGGTGGCTGTGGGGTGACAGGGGCTGTGGGAGGGCAGGGGGACGGTGGGGAGCGTGTGCTCCCCCCGGGCTGGGGGAAGGGGCCGCGGCGGTGGGGCTGGGAGCGGTGAGGCTGTGCTGAGTCACGCTGCAGAGCCTGCGAGCAGGACTGCAGCAAGCGGCTCGCTGTGACAGCCCTGTCCCTCCGCCTCCGGCTCCTCGCCTCCTCCTGGGGGCCAGGATGCTGATGGGGCTTGATGTCCAGGCTGGGGGGTCCCGCTGCTCCCCTGGTCATGGCTGTGTCGAAGTTCCCAACCCTGCTTGCCCCTCTCCACCCCCCTGCCCTTCAATAGGGATGGGGCTGCTCCGGGATTGGGGTCCTGGAGTTCCTGGGAAGGGAGAGGGGAGGACTGAGCTGCCCTTGGGGGATGAGCGTCCCTGACCCCAGTGCAGGAGGGGTGTCCCTGGGTAGCTGTGACATGGGGGACAGCAGGGATGGGGGGTCACTCGCTGCCAGCACAAACACAAAAGAACACTCAGCAGCCACTGGAACACGGGGCAGCTTTCCCTTGGCATGGCTGGAGTGGGGTGGTGAATGGGCAGAGATGCCCCCAGCTCCTACCCAACACCACCAACCCAGGACACAGAGCTGAGCATCAACCCTGCTACTGCACAGGAGAAAGGCTGAGGCAGGTCCCTGCCTCAGAGGGAAACTGAGGCACGGGCTGTGCCCCGAGTACTGGCCCCGGATGCTGCCACCTCTCCGGCTCAGCGTCCGGGACAGCCCTGTCCCCACAGGACGCTGGTGACCACCCTGCCTGGTGCTGCCTACCAGCCCCACAGAGCTCAGAGCTGCTTCTGGAGGGACCGAGACAGGCAGGGCTTTTTTTAGGTGCTCCGTAAGTGCCGTCTGGGCGGTATTTATATCGGCTCCTTAAATAAGAGCTGCCATCTGAGCCTGACGAACCTGCTTAATTATTAATGCCCCGCAGGGAAGCAGCACTCCCGCCTGCTTCGGGCCCACCTTCCCGCTGGGATCCTGCATCCTAGGTCCCCCTGGCTCCCCACCAGCATCCAGGGCGGGTTGTGACAGCCTGGACATCCCAGAGCACCCCGGCTTCCCACGGGACGTGTCTTATGTGGGAACATCTTCCCGAGGGCAGGGAAGGAGGCTGAGAGGGGATTTTCCAAGAGGAGGGTGCCATGGCATGGGCATTGCTGCAGTTCTTGGTGGGTGTTAGGAATAAGGGGAGAGTGAGAGGCACAGGGTGATGCTCTGCCATCCCATAGCTTGAGGTGGTTCCCGGGAAAATCATTCCTGGAAGCCCCGAGGGGTAGGAGCAGCCCTGCTTCGAGACAGAGCTTATGCTAAACAGCACGGGAGGGCAGCTGCTGCAGCAGAATTAATTTGAGCTTGGAAAGTGCTTTGAAAGGCTGAGATGAAAGGCCAGGGCTGGGTACAAAGCACTGCAGCTCCACAGACAGGGGGAAGGAAACTCCCAGCAAAGCACCCTTGGGTCTGTCATCAGCCCAGCAGCCACGGCCCCTCCATCACGTCCTGCCCCAGGTGAGGCAGCCTCTGGCTCTGGGACATTTTGGGGAGGGTTGGTGACCCCTGAGCTCACCCTGCTGTTGGTTGTGGGGTCCTTGGTTGGGTGTGACCCCACCAGCCCTGGTTTGTGTCAGGGTGGAGGGGGCTGGGGAGGTGCAGGGGAAGAGGGGACAGCCTTGTCCTGCTCCTGGGTTGTGTCCCTCGCTGTGTCACACAGCCAGGCTCGGGGCAGCACGGTGGGAAAGGAGCCAGGGTGCCACAGCACTGGGGTGGTGGGGACAGGCAGTCTGGCCCAGTAAGGGGTTGGGAAAGGAGGACACGATGGCACCACTGTCCTGCAACCTCAGGGAAGGGGACACTGATGCCAGAGGTTTCCTTAGCTTGTTTTTCCACATAACTGCAACAGGAACAAAAGTGCTCCCCTGGGCAGGCAGCCCCTCCTCAGGGCAATCCAAGCAGCAGCTGCCTGGGCAGTGGGACTTGGGGTGAGCCTGGGCAGCAAACCAGGGATGGGACCCATCCCAGCCCACACACCAGCCCTGGGACATGCCACCCTGTGTCCCTTGGCCTTCACAGCTTTGCCACCCACCAGGTGAAGACACCAAGCAGTCGGGTCACTGCTGGTGTGAGGTGTGGCAGGTGTGCTGGTGTACCTGTGGTGACAGCTCCTGGCGTGGGGACAGGCTGGGACACCTGCACCACACATCTCCTGTGCTGGGCATCCCCTTCCCTGGGCATCCCTTCCCTGGGCATCCCCTTCCCTGGGCATCCCTTCCCTGGGCATCCCCTTCCCTGAGCATCCCCTTCCCTGAGCATTCCCTTCCCTGGGCATCCCCTTCCCAGGGCATCCTCTTCCCTGGGCATCCCCTTCCCTGGGCATCCCTTCCCTGGGCATCTCCCTGGCTCCAAGCAGGCAGACATGGAGGGAAAAGGCACAAGGCTAGGGGCACATGATGTTGCTCTCCTGCTGGAAGTGAGGGGTGAGGATTTCTGGATCCATTTTCCGAGCAGTCAGCAGCTCACCCAAGCAAACCTCCAAGTCACAGAGAATTTCCTGCCTTCCCTCACGGTGTCACAAGGCATTGACAAGACGTAGCAGGGAAGGCAAGAAAATGCAAAGAGAAAGACTCTTCTTCCAGGCCACAGGAATTAACAAAGTGGCACATTTGAACGCAGAGAAGTATTTTTAATCCAGCAGGCAGAATCGAGGTTATTAGGTTTTTCTGGGACACCTGCAGAACAGACCCACATCCTTTGGGTCATTGTGATTTCCCAACACAGCAGCTGCCCCAGCCTCTCACTGAGGGGTGTCTGCAGGCACCAGAGGTGGGAAAAGGGGATTCAGTGATGTCCAGCCAGGTAACAACTCCAGCTGCCCGTGCTGCCCACCAGAACCTTCTAACTTGGACCACCCCACTGCTGCCCAGGCTGTGCAGAAGAGGAATCAGGTGTTGTGAGGGGTGTTGATTTATGCACCAGAGCTCAAAAAGGGGGCTGGATTCACTGCAGATAAATATTACAGCCAGATTGCTACTCTGAAGAATTTACAGCATCATGAATATCCTGTTCTGACCTGTGATGGGGAAGGAAATCATCTGCGCTGGGAAATGTATTTATGGCTCTGGTGCTCTGACAGAAATAAATCAGTATTTGCTCGTTTTGGGGCAAAAACAGGGTCACTGTAAATCAGCAGAGTCGGGCTGGCTGAGAATGTGCCAGGTTTATGGAAAATACTAGATAAGACTCCAAAGGTTTGTATGGAGAGGCAACAGTTTTTATTAGGACTGTTGATATATTTGGAGAAATCAGGGGATCTTGCAGGTGCAAAAGTACTTCTTCAGGTCTGGGTTTGTGTTCAGTATTGTCCATGAGAACCCAGGAATTGTACCCAAGGGATGATATTATTTATTTTCCAAGTTAGAGGGTGCATATATCCAGCCCAAATGCAGTAGGATCCTCCAAAAGGGGATGAGCAGGGAATCTGCTCTCATTCATTCACAGACATGAGCGTGCTTGGCTCGGGTGATGCCGCACAGATACTTCCAGATAATCAATAAGAAATAGCAGCAATAACAGAAAAAATAATTTGTGAACCAAACTCCTGTAATATTCTCTAGCATTCTGCACTTTTTTTACTCAAACCCTCTCCCAAAACTGGCGCCAGGCTGAAAACAACCCAGAGCCCTGCTGTGGGAGCTCTGCAGAGATGACAGCGAGCCCCCTGGGAGGATGAATGAGCCTTTATCAGGGGAGAGGAATAAACTGCCCTTGTCTGTGGGATGTCTCCTCGGGATGGCCGGGCAGTAAACAAAGGCTGGGCACGAACAAAGGCTGTTCTCACTCGGGAGCCACGTGTGCTGCGGGGTGCGAGGCCGGGGGTGCCAGCGAGGAGTGTGAGTTTTGTAGAGGAAATGGAGAGGATCCGGGCGTGTTTCTGCCCCTGTTTATCACGGGGGGGATTTCTTCTGCTCTCGGAAGCCGTAAACAAAGGAGGATTTTGTGCTGCACAAATCCAGGCGATGCCATTCTCTGTTATTTGCAGAGCAGTGCTAAACCCACAATAAAGACAGAGGTCTTGCCCCAAAAGGGTGTTGCTCACCACCACCAGCATTCCCAAACCAGTTTGTCCCCACCCACGAGGGTGAGACCATGGCCACGGGCTCTGGACAGCCACAGCATTGCCCTGAGGACACTGGCATGTCCCAGTGCCACCCAGGCTTCCTGTGGGGTTTCAGAAGGAAACCACAGGGCACAGGGGGGTGGCTGAGTCCTCTGAGCTCATCCCCACGCATCCCAAAGCACCTGTGCCTTTGGGAAGGGCCAGGGACGCATGGCACGTGAAGGACAGTGTTTATCTGTGCATCAGCACTGCCTGGCTCTCTCCAAGCAGGATAAAGTGCTTCCATTGGGATCACTCTGTTCATTAGAGCCCCTTCCTTTCTCCCAGTGCCACAGCATCCTTTCAGCACCGCTTTATCCAGAGGCTTTTTAGGAAAACAGGATCCATTAAACCCTTTCATTCCTCCCAGTGCTGTAGCCTCATCTCAGCATCACTTTATCCACAGATTTTTTTTAGGGAAGTGGGATGTCTTACGACTCCCAGTGGCAGAGCCCCACATGGCTGGAGCAGACACATTTTCATCCCACGGGTTATCCATGAGTGGGTGCACTGCGTGCCCAGGGTGGCTGTCATTGTCCCTGGTCCAGCATTGATCTCCAGTGGGAATGCTCTCCTCTGTGGACCAGGACTCCGGCTGCGGTGGGAAAAAGGGGGCAGGGAAAGCAGGGGACAGGGGTTCACCCCAAGATGTGTCACCATGACCTGGCCCAGCAGTGCCACAGCGTCAGAGACCCCAGGCACAGCAACACGGGCAGGGTCTCCATGGGGGAAGGGTGCACGGGCTGTGAGTGGGACCAGGATGGGAGCGGGTCTGGGTTTTGAGCGGATCAGGGTTTCAATGGGATCTGGTTGTGAGTGGCTTTGGATTGTGAGTGGGTTCAGGCTGTCAGTGAGCCAGGGCCACGAGTGGGTCTGGCCATGAGCGGGACCAGGCTGTGCGTGGGTCCAGGCTCTGAGAGCAGCCTGTGAGTGGCTCCAAGCCGAGTGCCCATGGGCTCTGGGTGGGCACGGGCTGTGTGGGCTCTCAGTGCCCGTGGGCTCTGGGTGGGCACGGGCTGTGTGTGGGCTCTCAGTGGGCTCTGGGTGGGCACGGGCTGTGTGCGGGCTCTCAGTGGGCTCTCAGTGCCCGTGGGCTCTGGGTGGGCACGGGCTGTGTGTGGGCTCTCAGTGCCCGTGGGCTCTGGGTGGGCACGGGCTCTGTGTGGCTCTCAGTGGGCTCTGGGTGGGTACGGGCTGTGTGTGGGCTCTCAGTGGGGCTGGGCTCTGGTGGGCACGGTGAGCACGGGCCGTGTGCGGGCTCTGAGCGGGCCTGGCCTGTGACTGAGTCCGCTCTGTGTGCGAGCCCGGCCTGCGGGTGTGCCTGGGCCGCGGCAGCGTCCCCGCCCTGAGCGCGCCCATGCTGCGAACGGCTCCCGGGCCGCCAGCGGGACCGGGCTGTGACTGTGCGTGGCCTGCGGCCGCGTCCCTGCCCTGCGTGGGCCCGTGCCCGGCGCCGTCCCGCGGCTCCGTCCCGAGGGCCGCCCGTCCCACGGTGCCTCTCGCGGAGCCCCCCGCTCTCCCGGCGCGGCCGCGCCCTCCGCGGCCCACCCGGGCCGGGCTCCGGTGAATCAGCACAGGCGGGGCCCAGCGGGGCGAGGGGCCGGTGCCTTGGCGCGGGGTGCGACGGGAGATGTAGTTCTAAAGGGAAAGGCTGGGCTGCATGAACTCAGCGCCTCTCGTGCGCCTGAGGACTTCATCTCCCGTCGTGCCCCGCGGGCGGGGTGGTGGGCGGGGAAGCGG
>NW_024527599.1:6065147-6065919 GCF_017590135.1 Pyrgilauda ruficollis | reverse complement strand
GGGCGGGGCGCGCGCAGGGGGGTTGTGGTGGCCCGCGGCGCGCGCACAGCACCGGGCGCAGCCGCCGCCGCCGCCTCAGCCGCAGCAGCGCCGACACCGCCGCGCCCTCCTCGTCCTCCTCTTCCTCCTCCTCCTTCCTCCTCCTCCTCCCGGAGCCCGCAGCCTCCTCGCCCCTCTCCCCCCCGGACTCCGCGAAGATGGTGGACCGCGAGCAGCTGGTGCAGAAGGCCCGGCTGGCCGAGCAAGCCGAGCGATACGACGACATGGCGGCCGCCATGAAGAACGTGAGTCCCGTCCCGCGGCCGTCGCGCTCCCCACAGACACACACACCCTCACCCTCCTCCTCCTCCTGCTCCTTTGGGGCCGCCCTCCCGTCGCCTTTCCCGCGTGTTCTCCGCGGTGGGTGGTGGGCTCGGCCGGGGGGGCCGCGGGGCTGTGAGGGCCCCGGTCCCTCGCCCTCCGACACCCCCAGCTGAGTCCCGTTCCCGCCGCTTTTCCCGATCCAGCGTTACTTTGCTTTCTCCCGACCCCCATCCCTGCCCTAGAGCCCCCCACGCATCCTTTGCCCTGCTGTGTGGCCCCCGCCCAGCCCCACGCCTCCTGCTCCTCTGCCCTGGAGCCCCCTTTCCACATCTTTCGCCGGCTCTGGGGCTCGCATCCAGCCCCACACATCGCTCTCTCCTGCCCCAAACCCCCCCCGCATCTTCTCCCTTATTCCGGAGCCCCCACCCAGCCGCACACATCCCCCCTCTCTGCCCTAGAGCCGCCCCCC
>NW_024527599.1:6064962-6065113 GCF_017590135.1 Pyrgilauda ruficollis | reverse complement strand
TCTCCCCCCGCCCCAGGCCCCCTCCCGTGCCCCGCTCCCCACCGTGCCTCGGCGTGGCGGGGCAGAGGAGCCAGGCGGGGCTGCGGCGCTGCCCGGGGGGGTCACACCGGCTCGGGGCCCCGGGGGGCGAGGCAGGGGGGGACCCGGGGTG